>NW_026992063.1:0-32006 GCF_029215605.1 Mirounga angustirostris | reverse complement strand
CTCACGAGGTTTGGTGGGAAAACTCATGCGCTTGGGCGGGGAACCTCACGAGGTTTGGCCGGGAAACTCACGGGGTTTGGCCGGGAAACTCACGCGGGTCGGCGGCAATTCTCAAGAGGGTTGTCGGGGAACGTCACAAGGGTTTTCGGGACATCTCCCGCGGTTTGGAGGGACATCTCCCGCGGTTTGGAGGGATAGCACCCCAGGTTTCCTGGCGTATCGGACGAGGCCCAGCGGGATACCTCACGATGTTTGGCGAGATCTCTCCCCAGGTTTGGGGGCTGTCTCGCCAGGGTTGGTGGGAGGCCTTCCCCGGTTTGGCCCGAAATCTCACCAGGTTGGCGGGATATCTCGCCATGTTTGCCTGGAAATCTCACCAGGTTTGGCGGGAAACCTCACCGGGTTGGGCGGGAAATCTCACGGGTTGGGCGGGAGATCTCACCTGATTTGGACCGAGTCTGGTGAGATTTCCATAAGATCTGGCGAGATTTCCCTGAGATCTCGCAAGAGCCGGGCTGTCACCTCAGCAGATTGATCCCCAAATCACCTGAGGTCCGGGGAAGGCAAGAGGTATAGATTCTTTCAACATTTCCGCGGTGTTGTGTGGCTAGTGCACCGAGCTTTAAGGTGTGGAGAGCCAGGGAAAGCCCCCACGGGCCTGCCTCCGTTCTCACCGTCCTGCAGTGGGCCCTTTGGCTTCTGGTTTCCCCTCCTGCTCTCCTGTGCCGGTCACCTCGCCGTGAGTGTGAAGGAGCTTTGCCCTGGCCCATTCATCCCGCATCCAAGCTCCTTTCTTACCTGCTTTAGAGCCAGGATGCTGAAACAACAGGGATTGAGGGAGACACCCTGTGTGTCTTCTTGAAGGGCATGCCTGGGACCAATGAGGAAAGTTGACTGCTGCCCAACCCCTCCGTGTGGGTTCCCTACGGACACTGGGAGCACAGCAATCCCTGCTACGTACGGGTTACGAGATCCGCCCAGGGGCCAGCAAGTTTGCCCCACGGGCGAACGGTTTTTGGCCCTGGATCTCCCTAAATGCGCCGTGATCTCCACAGATTTCAATGAGACGTCCCAAGATTTTCCCCAAGATCAGGTGATCTCTGGCTAAAGAAGAGGTGTCTCTTCTTTGTCTTTTTCTGGCTGGTTGTGCGCTCAAGAGAGTCATCCTGAACGTTATCAATGGGTGCCACCTTCTCGTGCCTGGGGTGGCGCATTGCTTTTCCCTCCTGTTCCTGCCTTCCTCACTCCGTCCTTCGGGTTGAGTGTGAAAAACGCTTCAGCAGGCCTGCGCCTTCTGTCTTCAGGGCTCCCTTATTACCCCCACGTCAAAGATGTTGCGATTCCAGGGATTGACGTGGGAGACAAATTGTTGATTCCCTCCTGGTGTGCCTGGGAGTATTTCGACCACTGGAGCTATTGGACGTTGTGCACACTTCTGGAATGTGCCATCCCTAAGCACCGAAGTGGCTCAAAGCAGTCTGGGCTGGGGAGGGCCATTTCCCCACACCACCGCCCCCAGAGCCTGGGTGATTGGTCACAGATGCATCAAGTTTTGGCCACAGAAGACAAGAGCTGAGCCTGACATATCAGAAGATTTGGGTGAGATCTCGCGAGGCCGGGCTCGCTATCTCCGAGGTGTGGATGAGTTCTTCCCGGGTCTGGAGAGAAACCTCATGAGCTGAGGATGACATATCGGGATGTATGGCTAGAGGTCTCCGGACGTGTGGGTGAGATCTCACGTGATTTGGACGGATCTGGTGAAATTTCCGTGAGAACTGGCTCGATGTGGGTGAGATCTAAAAGCTTGGCTTGGCGTCACATGAGATTTCCCTGCCAAATCACGGAGGTACGGTGAAGGAAAGAGGTCTATTTTCTTTCATGTCGAGGGCCTTCTGAGGCTACTGCAGAGAGCATTAAGGTATTGAGAGCTGGGAAGAGCCCCCACGGGGGCTGCCTCTATGCTCACCATCCTGCAATGGGGACCGTGGTTCCTTCTTTCCCCCTCCACTCTCCTGCTTCTCACACGTCTGGATGAGTGTGAGTCAGCATCCGCCTGGCCCACGTACCGGCCCTTCTTAACTGCTTTAGAGCCAGGATGCTGAAACAACGGGGATTTCGGTGTGAGGCACTTGGTGTCTTTCCAAGGGCCATGTCTGTGACACATGAGGAAAGTGGAATTCTCGCCACCACTTCCATGCTGTGCCTTTCCGAAGGGCATTCCTGGGACGACGTAGGAAAACAGGAATCTGCCCGACACTTCCATCCGTATCAATCGCTTCCGTGAAGAAGCGTGCACCTGGCCCATCAGTGGTTCCGATGCCTTAGAGCCAGGATGCTGAAACACCAGGGATTGAGGGGTGAGAAACTTTGTGTCTCTCTCAAGGCATTCCTGGGCCCGATTAGGAAAGGACAATTCTGCCCAGCGCTTCCATGTGGACAAATCCCTTGGAGGAATAAGCATCCAGCTGGCCCACCGATGGTTTAGATGCCGAAGGGCCAGGATGCTGACCAACATGGTTTGAGGTGGGAGACACACTGTGCCTTTCTCAAGGGCTGCCTGTGAACCATTAGGAAAGGAGAATTCCGCCCAACCCTTCCATGTGTATTCACTGTTTCCATTAGGAACACCAGCCATCCCTGCTCCAGAGGGCCTAAACGATCCAGCCAAGGACCAGGGAGTTTGCCACAGGTGCGAAGGATTTTCGGGCCTACGTCTCCAGAAATGGGCCGAGATCTCACGAGATTTGTATGAGATCTCCCCAGATTTACCCCAAGATCATCTGATGTCTCGCTGAAGGAGAGGTACCGTTTCTTTTTCTTTTTCTGGGTGGTTTCGCCCTGAACAGAATCAGCCTTCATGTTTTGGGTGCGTGCTCACTTTTGGTGCTTAGGATGGCAAATCGCTTCCTCCTTCTCCTCCTGCTTTCCTCATTCCGTCCCTCGAGTTTCGTGTGCAGAGGTATTCACCAGGCCCGTTCATTCCGAATGCAGTCCTCCCTTATTCCCCAGTCCTCCCGCAGGACGTTGCGATACCAGGGATTTAGGTGGGAGACAGCTTCTTTCTTCCCTCACGTGGCGCCTGGGAGCAATTCTCAAAGCGCAGGTATTAGCAGTCCGGCCCACATCTGGCCTAGGCCTTCCCTAACTGCCTAAGGGGTGCAAAGCCGGCTCTGCTGGCGAGTTCTAGTTCTCCACCCTCCCCCATCTTGTGACTGGGGGATTGGTGACAGACGCATCTGCGGTTGGCCTTAGGTATCAGTGGCAGGGCCACAGATCCCCCGAGGTCTGGCTGGCAATCCCGGGACGTTTGGCGGCAAAGCAAACGAGGTCTGGCTGGAAATCTCACGAGGTGGGGTTGGAAATCTCACGACGTTCGGCTGGAAATCCCAGGAGGTCGGGCTAGAAAGCTCACGAGGGTGGCCGGGAAACGCGCGACGTATGGCAGGCAAACTCACGAGGTTTGGTGGGAAAACTCATGCGCTTGGGCGGGGAACCTCACGAGGTTTGGCCGGGAAACTCACGGGGTTTGGCCGGGAAACTCACGCGGGTCGGCGGCAATTCTCAAGAGGGTTGTCGGGGAACGTCACAAGGGTTTTCGGGACATCTCCCGCGGTTTGGAGGGACATCTCCCGCGGTTTGGAGGGATAGCACCCCAGGTTTCCTGGCGTATCGGACGAGGCCCAGCGGGATACCTCACGATGTTTGGCGAGATCTCTCCCCAGGTTTGGGGGCTGTCTCGCCAGGGTTGGTGGGAGGCCTTCCCCGGTTTGGCCCGAAATCTCACCAGGTTGGCGGGATATCTCGCCATGTTTGCCTGGAAATCTCACCAGGTTTGGCGGGAAACCTCACCGGGTTGGGCGGGAAATCTCACGGGTTGGGCGGGAGATCTCACCTGATTTGGACCGAGTCTGGTGAGATTTCCATAAGATCTGGCGAGATTTCCCTGAGATCTCGCAAGAGCCGGGCTGTCACCTCAGCAGATTGATCCCCAAATCACCTGAGGTCCGGGGAAGGCAAGAGGTATAGATTCTTTCAACATTTCCGCGGTGTTGTGTGGCTAGTGCACCGAGCTTTAAGGTGTGGAGAGCCAGGGAAAGCCCCCACGGGCCTGCCTCCGTTCTCACCGTCCTGCAGTGGGCCCTTTGGCTTCTGGTTTCCCCTCCTGCTCTCCTGTGCCGGTCACCTCGCCGTGAGTGTGAAGGAGCTTTGCCCTGGCCCATTCATCCCGCATCCAAGCTCCTTTCTTACCTGCTTTAGAGCCAGGATGCTGAAACAACAGGGATTGAGGGAGACACCCTGTGTGTCTTCTTGAAGGGCATGCCTGGGACCAATGAGGAAAGTTGACTGCTGCCCAACCCCTCCGTGTGGGTTCCCTACGGACACTGGGAGCACAGCAATCCCTGCTACGTACGGGTTACAAGATCCGCCCAGGGGCCAGCAAGTTTGCCCCACGGGCGAACGGTTTTTGGCCCTGGATCTCCCTAAATGCGCCGTGATCTCCACAGATTTCAATGAGACGTCCCAAGATTTTCCCCAAGATCAGGTGATCTCTGGCTAAAGAAGTGGTGTCTCTTCTTTGTCTTTTTCTGGCTGGTTGTGCGCTCAAGAGAGTCATCCTGAACGTTATCAATGGGTGCCACCTTCTCGTGCCTGGGGTGGCGCATTGCTTTTCCCTCCTGTTCCTGCCTTCCTCACTCCGTCCTTCGGGTTGAGTGTGAAAAACGCTTCAGCAGGCCTGCGCCTTCTGTCTTCAGGGCTCCCTTATTACCCCCACGTCAAAGATGTTGCGATTCCAGGGATTGACGTGGGAGACAAATTGTTGATTCCCTCCTGGTGTGCCTGGGAGTATTTCGACCACTGGAGCTATTGGACGTTGTGCACACTTCTGGAATGTGCCATCCCTAAGCACCGAAGTGGCTCAAAGCAGTCTGGGCTGGGGAGGGCCATTTCCCCACACCACCGCCCCCAGAGCCTGGGTGATTGGTCACAGATGCATCAAGTTTTGGCCACAGAAGACAAGAGCTGAGCCTGACATATCAGAAGATTTGGGTGAGATCTCGCGAGGCCGGGCTCGCTATCTCCGAGGTGTGGATGAGTTCTTCCCGGGTCTGGAGAGAAACCTCATGAGCTGAGGATGACATATCGGGATGTATGGCTAGAGGTCTCCGGACGTGTGGGTGAGATCTCACGTGATTTGGACGGATCTGGTGAAATTTCCGTGAGAACTGGCTCGATGTGGGTGAGATCTAAAAGCTTGGCTTGGCGTCACATGAGATTTCCCTGCCAAATCACGGAGGTACGGTGAAGGAAAGAGGTCTATTTTCTTTCATGTCGAGGGCCTTCTGAGGCTACTGCAGAGAGCATTAAGGTATTGAGAGCTGGGAAGAGCCCCCACGGGGGCTGCCTCTATGCTCACCATCCTGCAATGGGGACCGTGGTTCCTTCTTTCCCCCTCCACTCTCCTGCTTCTCACACGTCTGGATGAGTGTGAGTCAGCATCCGCCTGGCCCACGTACCGGCCCTTCTTAACTGCTTTAGAGCCAGGATGCTGAAACAACGGGGATTTCGGTGTGAGGCACTTGGTGTCTTTCCAAGGGCCATGTCTGTGACACATGAGGAAAGTGGAATTCTCGCCACCACTTCCATGCTGTGCCTTTCCGAAGGGCATTCCTGGGACGACGTAGGAAAACAGGAATCTGCCCGACACTTCCATCCGTATCAATCGCTTCCGTGAAGAAGCGTGCACCTGGCCCATCAGTGGTTCCGATGCCTTAGAGCCAGGATGCTGAAACACCAGGGATTGAGGGGTGAGAAACTTTGTGTCTCTCTCAAGGCATTCCTGGGCCCGATTAGGAAAGGACAATTCTGCCCAGCGCTTCCATGTGGACAAATCCCTTGGAGGAATAAGCATCCAGCTGGCCCACCGATGGTTTAGATGCCGAAGGGCCAGGATGCTGACCAACATGGTTTGAGGTGGGAGACACACTGTGCCTTTCTCAAGGGCTGCCTGTGAACCATTAGGAAAGGAGAATTCCGCCCAACCCTTCCATGTGTATTCACTGTTTCCATTAGGAACACCAGCCATCCCTGCTCCAGAGGGCCTAAACGATCCAGCCAAGGACCAGGGAGTTTGCCACAGGTGCGAAGGATTTTCGGGCCTACGTCTCCAGAAATGGGCCGAGATCTCACGAGATTTGTATGAGATCTCCCCAGATTTTCCCCAAGATCATCTGATGTCTCGCTGAAGGAGAGGTACCGTTTCTTTTTCTTTTTCTGGGTGGTTTCGCCCTGAACAGAATCAGCCTTCATGTTTTGGGTGCGTGCTCACTTTTGGTGCTTAGGATGGCAAATCGCTTCCTCCTTCTCCTCCTGCTTTCCTCATTCCGTCCCTCGAGTTTCGTGTGCAGAGGTATTCACCAGGCCCGTTCATTCCGAATGCAGTCCTCCCTTATTCCCCAGTCCTCCCGCAGGACGTTGCGATACCAGGGATTTAGGTGGGAGACAGCTTCTTTCTTCCCTCACGTGGCGCCTGGGAGCAATTCTCAAAGCGCAGGTATTAGCAGTCCGGCCCACATCTGGCCTAGGCCTTCCCTAACTGCCTAAGGGGTGCAAAGCCGGCTCTGCTGGCGAGTTCTAGTTCTCCACCCTCCCCCATCTTGTGACTGGGGGATTGGTGACAGACGCATCTGCGGTTGGCCTTAGGTATCAGTGGCAGGGCCACAGATCCCCCGAGGTCTGGCTGGCAATCCCGGGACGTTTGGCGGCAAAGCAAACGAGGTCTGGCTGGAAATCTCACGAGGTGGGGTTGGAAATCTCACGACGTTCGGCTGGAAATCCCAGGAGGTCGGGCTAGAAAGCTCACGAGGGTGGCCGGGAAACGCGCGACGTATGGCAGGCAAACTCACGAGGTTTGGTGGGAAAACTCATGCGCTTGGGCGGGGAACCTCACGAGGTTTGGCCGGGAAACTCACGGGGTTTGGCCGGGAAACTCACGCGGGTCGGCGGCAATTCTCAAGAGGGTTGTCGGGGAACGTCACAAGGGTTTTCGGGACATCTCCCGCGGTTTGGAGGGACATCTCCCGCGGTTTGGAGGGATAGCACCCCAGGTTTCCTGGCGTATCGGACGAGGCCCAGCGGGATACCTCACGATGTTTGGCGAGATCTCTCCCCAGGTTTGGGGGCTGTCTCGCCAGGGTTGGTGGGAGGCCTTCCCCGGTTTGGCCCGAAATCTCACCAGGTTGGCGGGATATCTCGCCATGTTTGCCTGGAAATCTCACCAGGTTTGGCGGGAAACCTCACCGGGTTGGGCGGGAAATCTCACGGGTTGGGCGGGAGATCTCACCTGATTTGGACCGAGTCTGGTGAGATTTCCATAAGATCTGGCGAGATTTCCCTGAGATCTCGCAAGAGCCGGGCTGTCACCTCAGCAGATTGATCCCCAAATCACCTGAGGTCCGGGGAAGGCAAGAGGTATAGATTCTTTCAACATTTCCGCGGTGTTGTGTGGCTAGTGCACCGAGCTTTAAGGTGTGGAGAGCCAGGGAAAGCCCCCACGGGCCTGCCTCCGTTCTCACCGTCCTGCAGTGGGCCCTTTGGCTTCTGGTTTCCCCTCCTGCTCTCCTGTGCCGGTCACCTCGCCGTGAGTGTGAAGGAGCTTTGCCCTGGCCCATTCATCCCGCATCCAAGCTCCTTTCTTACCTGCTTTAGAGCCAGGATGCTGAAACAACAGGGATTGAGGGAGACACCCTGTGTGTCTTCTTGAAGGGCATGCCTGGGACCAATGAGGAAAGTTGACTGCTGCCCAACCCCTCCGTGTGGGTTCCCTACGGACACTGGGAGCACAGCAATCCCTGCTACGTACGGGTTACAAGATCCGCCCAGGGGCCAGCAAGTTTGCCCCACGGGCGAACGGTTTTTGGCCCTGGATCTCCCTAAATGCGCCGTGATCTCCACAGATTTCAATGAGACGTCCCAAGATTTTCCCCAAGATCAGGTGATCTCTGGCTAAAGAAGTGGTGTCTCTTCTTTGTCTTTTTCTGGCTGGTTGTGCGCTCAAGAGAGTCATCCTGAACGTTATCAATGGGTGCCACCTTCTCGTGCCTGGGGTGGCGCATTGCTTTTCCCTCCTGTTCCTGCCTTCCTCACTCCGTCCTTCGGGTTGAGTGTGAAAAACGCTTCAGCAGGCCTGCGCCTTCTGTCTTCAGGGCTCCCTTATTACCCCCACGTCAAAGATGTTGCGATTCCAGGGATTGACGTGGGAGACAAATTGTTGATTCCCTCCTGGTGTGCCTGGGAGTATTTCGACCACTGGAGCTATTGGACGTTGTGCACACTTCTGGAATGTGCCATCCCTAAGCACCGAAGTGGCTCAAAGCAGTCTGGGCTGGGGAGGGCCATTTCCCCACACCACCGCCCCCAGAGCCTGGGTGATTGGTCACAGATGCATCAAGTTTTGGCCACAGAAGACAAGAGCTGAGCCTGACATATCAGAAGATTTGGGTGAGATCTCGCGAGGCCGGGCTCGCTATCTCCGAGGTGTGGATGAGTTCTTCCCGGGTCTGGAGAGAAACCTCATGAGCTGAGGATGACATATCGGGATGTATGGCTAGAGGTCTCCGGACGTGTGGGTGAGATCTCACGTGATTTGGACGGATCTGGTGAAATTTCCGTGAGAACTGGCTCGATGTGGGTGAGATCTAAAAGCTTGGCTTGGCGTCACATGAGATTTCCCTGCCAAATCACGGAGGTACGGTGAAGGAAAGAGGTCTATTTTCTTTCATGTCGAGGGCCTTCTGAGGCTACTGCAGAGAGCATTAAGGTATTGAGAGCTGGGAAGAGCCCCCACGGGGGCTGCCTCTATGCTCACCATCCTGCAATGGGGACCGTGGTTCCTTCTTTCCCCCTCCACTCTCCTGCTTCTCACACGTCTGGATGAGTGTGAGTCAGCATCCGCCTGGCCCACGTACCGGCCCTTCTTAACTGCTTTAGAGCCAGGATGCTGAAACAACGGGGATTTCGGTGTGAGGCACTTGGTGTCTTTCCAAGGGCCATGTCTGTGACACATGAGGAAAGTGGAATTCTCGCCACCACTTCCATGCTGTGCCTTTCCGAAGGGCATTCCTGGGACGACGTAGGAAAACAGGAATCTGCCCGACACTTCCATCCGTATCAATCGCTTCCGTGAAGAAGCGTGCACCTGGCCCATCAGTGGTTCCGATGCCTTAGAGCCAGGATGCTGAAACACCAGGGATTGAGGGGTGAGAAACTTTGTGTCTCTCTCAAGGCATTCCTGGGCCCGATTAGGAAAGGACAATTCTGCCCAGCGCTTCCATGTGGACAAATCCCTTGGAGGAATAAGCATCCAGCTGGCCCACCGATGGTTTAGATGCCGAAGGGCCAGGATGCTGACCAACATGGTTTGAGGTGGGAGACACACTGTGCCTTTCTCAAGGGCTGCCTGTGAACCATTAGGAAAGGAGAATTCCGCCCAACCCTTCCATGTGTATTCACTGTTTCCATTAGGAACACCAGCCATCCCTGCTCCAGAGGGCCTAAACGATCCAGCCAAGGACCAGGGAGTTTGCCACAGGTGCGAAGGATTTTCGGGCCTACGTCTCCAGAAATGGGCCGAGATCTCACGAGATTTGTATGAGATCTCCCCAGATTTTCCCCAAGATCATCTGATGTCTCGCTGAAGGAGAGGTACCGTTTCTTTTTCTTTTTCTGGGTGGTTTCGCCCTGAACAGAATCAGCCTTCATGTTTTGGGTGCGTGCTCACTTTTGGTGCTTAGGATGGCAAATCGCTTCCTCCTTCTCCTCCTGCTTTCCTCATTCCGTCCCTCGAGTTTCGTGTGCAGAGGTATTCACCAGGCCCGTTCATTCCGAATGCAGTCCTCCCTTATTCCCCAGTCCTCCCGCAGGACGTTGCGATACCAGGGATTTAGGTGGGAGACAGCTTCTTTCTTCCCTCACGTGGCGCCTGGGAGCAATTCTCAAAGCGCAGGTATTAGCAGTCCGGCCCACATCTGGCCTAGGCCTTCCCTAACTGCCTAAGGGGTGCAAAGCCGGCTCTGCTGGCGAGTTCTAGTTCTCCACCCTCCCCCATCTTGTGACTGGGGGATTGGTGACAGACGCATCTGCGGTTGGCCTTAGGTATCAGTGGCAGGGCCACAGATCCCCCGAGGTCTGGCTGGCAATCCCGGGACGTTTGGCGGCAAAGCAAACGAGGTCTGGCTGGAAATCTCACGAGGTGGGGTTGGAAATCTCACGACGTTCGGCTGGAAATCCCAGGAGGTCGGGCTAGAAAGCTCACGAGGGTGGCCGGGAAACGCGCGACGTATGGCAGGCAAACTCACGAGGTTTGGTGGGAAAACTCATGCGCTTGGGCGGGGAACCTCACGAGGTTTGGCCGGGAAACTCACGGGGTTTGGCCGGGAAACTCACGCGGGTCGGCGGCAATTCTCAAGAGGGTTGTCGGGGAACGTCACAAGGGTTTTCGGGACATCTCCCGCGGTTTGGAGGGACATCTCCCGCGGTTTGGAGGGATAGCACCCCAGGTTTCCTGGCGTATCGGACGAGGCCCAGCGGGATACCTCACGATGTTTGGCGAGATCTCTCCCCAGGTTTGGGGGCTGTCTCGCCAGGGTTGGTGGGAGGCCTTCCCCGGTTTGGCCCGAAATCTCACCAGGTTGGCGGGATATCTCGCCATGTTTGCCTGGAAATCTCACCAGGTTTGGCGGGAAACCTCACCGGGTTGGGCGGGAAATCTCACGGGTTGGGCGGGAGATCTCACCTGATTTGGACCGAGTCTGGTGAGATTTCCATAAGATCTGGCGAGATTTCCCTGAGATCTCGCAAGAGCCGGGCTGTCACCTCAGCAGATTGATCCCCAAATCACCTGAGGTCCGGGGAAGGCAAGAGGTATAGATTCTTTCAACATTTCCGCGGTGTTGTGTGGCTAGTGCACCGAGCTTTAAGGTGTGGAGAGCCAGGGAAAGCCCCCACGGGCCTGCCTCCGTTCTCACCGTCCTGCAGTGGGCCCTTTGGCTTCTGGTTTCCCCTCCTGCTCTCCTGTGCCGGTCACCTCGCCGTGAGTGTGAAGGAGCTTTGCCCTGGCCCATTCATCCCGCATCCAAGCTCCTTTCTTACCTGCTTTAGAGCCAGGATGCTGAAACAACAGGGATTGAGGGAGACACCCTGTGTGTCTTCTTGAAGGGCATGCCTGGGACCAATGAGGAAAGTTGACTGCTGCCCAACCCCTCCGTGTGGGTTCCCTACGGACACTGGGAGCACAGCAATCCCTGCTACGTACGGGTTACAAGATCCGCCCAGGGGCCAGCAAGTTTGCCCCACGGGCGAACGGTTTTTGGCCCTGGATCTCCCTAAATGCGCCGTGATCTCCACAGATTTCAATGAGACGTCCCAAGATTTTCCCCAAGATCAGGTGATCTCTGGCTAAAGAAGTGGTGTCTCTTCTTTGTCTTTTTCTGGCTGGTTGTGCGCTCAAGAGAGTCATCCTGAACGTTATCAATGGGTGCCACCTTCTCGTGCCTGGGGTGGCGCATTGCTTTTCCCTCCTGTTCCTGCCTTCCTCACTCCGTCCTTCGGGTTGAGTGTGAAAAACGCTTCAGCAGGCCTGCGCCTTCTGTCTTCAGGGCTCCCTTATTACCCCCACGTCAAAGATGTTGCGATTCCAGGGATTGACGTGGGAGACAAATTGTTGATTCCCTCCTGGTGTGCCTGGGAGTATTTCGACCACTGGAGCTATTGGACGTTGTGCACACTTCTGGAATGTGCCATCCCTAAGCACCGAAGTGGCTCAAAGCAGTCTGGGCTGGGGAGGGCCATTTCCCCACACCACCGCCCCCAGAGCCTGGGTGATTGGTCACAGATGCATCAAGTTTTGGCCACAGAAGACAAGAGCTGAGCCTGACATATCAGAAGATTTGGGTGAGATCTCGCGAGGCCGGGCTCGCTATCTCCGAGGTGTGGATGAGTTCTTCCCGGGTCTGGAGAGAAACCTCATGAGCTGAGGATGACATATCGGGATGTATGGCTAGAGGTCTCCGGACGTGTGGGTGAGATCTCACGTGATTTGGACGGATCTGGTGAAATTTCCGTGAGAACTGGCTCGATGTGGGTGAGATCTAAAAGCTTGGCTTGGCGTCACATGAGATTTCCCTGCCAAATCACGGAGGTACGGTGAAGGAAAGAGGTCTATTTTCTTTCATGTCGAGGGCCTTCTGAGGCTACTGCAGAGAGCATTAAGGTATTGAGAGCTGGGAAGAGCCCCCACGGGGGCTGCCTCTATGCTCACCATCCTGCAATGGGGACCGTGGTTCCTTCTTTCCCCCTCCACTCTCCTGCTTCTCACACGTCTGGATGAGTGTGAGTCAGCATCCGCCTGGCCCACGTACCGGCCCTTCTTAACTGCTTTAGAGCCAGGATGCTGAAACAACGGGGATTTCGGTGTGAGGCACTTGGTGTCTTTCCAAGGGCCATGTCTGTGACACATGAGGAAAGTGGAATTCTCGCCACCACTTCCATGCTGTGCCTTTCCGAAGGGCATTCCTGGGACGACGTAGGAAAACAGGAATCTGCCCGACACTTCCATCCGTATCAATCGCTTCCGTGAAGAAGCGTGCACCTGGCCCATCAGTGGTTCCGATGCCTTAGAGCCAGGATGCTGAAACACCAGGGATTGAGGGGTGAGAAACTTTGTGTCTCTCTCAAGGCATTCCTGGGCCCGATTAGGAAAGGACAATTCTGCCCAGCGCTTCCATGTGGACAAATCCCTTGGAGGAATAAGCATCCAGCTGGCCCACCGATGGTTTAGATGCCGAAGGGCCAGGATGCTGACCAACATGGTTTGAGGTGGGAGACACACTGTGCCTTTCTCAAGGGCTGCCTGTGAACCATTAGGAAAGGAGAATTCCGCCCAACCCTTCCATGTGTATTCACTGTTTCCATTAGGAACACCAGCCATCCCTGCTCCAGAGGGCCTAAACGATCCAGCCAAGGACCAGGGAGTTTGCCACAGGTGCGAAGGATTTTCGGGCCTACGTCTCCAGAAATGGGCCGAGATCTCACGAGATTTGTATGAGATCTCCCCAGATTTTCCCCAAGATCATCTGATGTCTCGCTGAAGGAGAGGTACCGTTTCTTTTTCTTTTTCTGGGTGGTTTCGCCCTGAACAGAATCAGCCTTCATGTTTTGGGTGCGTGCTCACTTTTGGTGCTTAGGATGGCAAATCGCTTCCTCCTTCTCCTCCTGCTTTCCTCATTCCGTCCCTCGAGTTTCGTGTGCAGAGGTATTCACCAGGCCCGTTCATTCCGAATGCAGTCCTCCCTTATTCCCCAGTCCTCCCGCAGGACGTTGCGATACCAGGGATTTAGGTGGGAGACAGCTTCTTTCTTCCCTCACGTGGCGCCTGGGAGCAATTCTCAAAGCGCAGGTATTAGCAGTCCGGCCCACATCTGGCCTAGGCCTTCCCTAACTGCCTAAGGGGTGCAAAGCCGGCTCTGCTGGCGAGTTCTAGTTCTCCACCCTCCCCCATCTTGTGACTGGGGGATTGGTGACAGACGCATCTGCGGTTGGCCTTAGGTATCAGTGGCAGGGCCACAGATCCCCCGAGGTCTGGCTGGCAATCCCGGGACGTTTGGCGGCAAAGCAAACGAGGTCTGGCTGGAAATCTCACGAGGTGGGGTTGGAAATCTCACGACGTTCGGCTGGAAATCCCAGGAGGTCGGGCTAGAAAGCTCACGAGGGTGGCCGGGAAACGCGCGACGTATGGCAGGCAAACTCACGAGGTTTGGTGGGAAAACTCATGCGCTTGGGCGGGGAACCTCACGAGGTTTGGCCGGGAAACTCACGGGGTTTGGCCGGGAAACTCACGCGGGTCGGCGGCAATTCTCAAGAGGGTTGTCGGGGAACGTCACAAGGGTTTTCGGGACATCTCCCGCGGTTTGGAGGGACATCTCCCGCGGTTTGGAGGGATAGCACCCCAGGTTTCCTGGCGTATCGGACGAGGCCCAGCGGGATACCTCACGATGTTTGGCGAGATCTCTCCCCAGGTTTGGGGGCTGTCTCGCCAGGGTTGGTGGGAGGCCTTCCCCGGTTTGGCCCGAAATCTCACCAGGTTGGCGGGATATCTCGCCATGTTTGCCTGGAAATCTCACCAGGTTTGGCGGGAAACCTCACCGGGTTGGGCGGGAAATCTCACGGGTTGGGCGGGAGATCTCACCTGATTTGGACCGAGTCTGGTGAGATTTCCATAAGATCTGGCGAGATTTCCCTGAGATCTCGCAAGAGCCGGGCTGTCACCTCAGCAGATTGATCCCCAAATCACCTGAGGTCCGGGGAAGGCAAGAGGTATAGATTCTTTCAACATTTCCGCGGTGTTGTGTGGCTAGTGCACCGAGCTTTAAGGTGTGGAGAGCCAGGGAAAGCCCCCACGGGCCTGCCTCCGTTCTCACCGTCCTGCAGTGGGCCCTTTGGCTTCTGGTTTCCCCTCCTGCTCTCCTGTGCCGGTCACCTCGCCGTGAGTGGGAAGGAGCTTTGCCCTGGCCCATTCATCCCGCATCCAAGCTCCTTTCTTACCTGCTTTAGAGCCAGGATGCTGAAACAACAGGGATTGAGGGAGACACCCTGTGTGTCTTCTTGAAGGGCATGCCTGGGACCAATGAGGAAAGTTGACTGCTGCCCAACCCCTCCGTGTGGGTTCCCTACGGACACTGGGAGCACAGCAATCCCTGCTACGTACGGGTTACAAGATCCGCCCAGGGGCCAGCAAGTTTGCCCCACGGGCGAACGGTTTTTGGCCCTGGATCTCCCTAAATGCGCCGTGATCTCCACAGATTTCAATGAGACGTCCCAAGATTTTCCCCAAGATCAGGTGATCTCTGGCTAAAGAAGTGGTGTCTCTTCTTTGTCTTTTTCTGGCTGGTTGTGCGCTCAAGAGAGTCATCCTGAACGTTATCAATGGGTGCCACCTTCTCGTGCCTGGGGTGGCGCATTGCTTTTCCCTCCTGTTCCTGCCTTCCTCACTCCGTCCTTCGGGTTGAGTGTGAAAAACGCTTCAGCAGGCCTGCGCCTTCTGTCTTCAGGGCTCCCTTATTACCCCCACGTCAAAGATGTTGCGATTCCAGGGATTGACGTGGGAGACAAATTGTTGATTCCCTCCTGGTGTGCCTGGGAGTATTTCGACCACTGGAGCTATTGGACGTTGTGCACACTTCTGGAATGTGCCATCCCTAAGCACCGAAGTGGCTCAAAGCAGTCTGGGCTGGGGAGGGCCATTTCCCCACACCACCGCCCCCAGAGCCTGGGTGATTGGTCACAGATGCATCAAGTTTTGGCCACAGAAGACAAGAGCTGAGCCTGACATATCAGAAGATTTGGGTGAGATCTCGCGAGGCCGGGCTCGCTATCTCCGAGGTGTGGATGAGTTCTTCCCGGGTCTGGAGAGAAACCTCATGAGCTGAGGATGACATATCGGGATGTATGGCTAGAGGTCTCCGGACGTGTGGGTGAGATCTCACGTGATTTGGACGGATCTGGTGAAATTTCCGTGAGAACTGGCTCGATGTGGGTGAGATCTAAAAGCTTGGCTTGGCGTCACATGAGATTTCCCTGCCAAATCACGGAGGTACGGTGAAGGAAAGAGGTCTATTTTCTTTCATGTCGAGGGCCTTCTGAGGCTACTGCAGAGAGCATTAAGGTATTGAGAGCTGGGAAGAGCCCCCACGGGGGCTGCCTCTATGCTCACCATCCTGCAATGGGGACCGTGGTTCCTTCTTTCCCCCTCCACTCTCCTGCTTCTCACACGTCTGGATGAGTGTGAGTCAGCATCCGCCTGGCCCACGTACCGGCCCTTCTTAACTGCTTTAGAGCCAGGATGCTGAAACAACGGGGATTTCGGTGTGAGGCACTTGGTGTCTTTCCAAGGGCCATGTCTGTGACACATGAGGAAAGTGGAATTCTCGCCACCACTTCCATGCTGTGCCTTTCCGAAGGGCATTCCTGGGACGACGTAGGAAAACAGGAATCTGCCCGACACTTCCATCCGTATCAATCGCTTCCGTGAAGAAGCGTGCACCTGGCCCATCAGTGGTTCCGATGCCTTAGAGCCAGGATGCTGAAACACCAGGGATTGAGGGGTGAGAAACTTTGTGTCTCTCTCAAGGCATTCCTGGGCCCGATTAGGAAAGGACAATTCTGCCCAGCGCTTCCATGTGGACAAATCCCTTGGAGGAATAAGCATCCAGCTGGCCCACCGATGGTTTAGATGCCGAAGGGCCAGGATGCTGACCAACATGGTTTGAGGTGGGAGACACACTGTGCCTTTCTCAAGGGCTGCCTGTGAACCATTAGGAAAGGAGAATTCCGCCCAACCCTTCCATGTGTATTCACTGTTTCCATTAGGAACACCAGCCATCCCTGCTCCAGAGGGCCTAAACGATCCAGCCAAGGACCAGGGAGTTTGCCACAGGTGCGAAGGATTTTCGGGCCTACGTCTCCAGAAATGGGCCGAGATCTCACGAGATTTGTATGAGATCTCCCCAGATTTTCCCCAAGATCATCTGATGTCTCGCTGAAGGAGAGGTACCGTTTCTTTTTCTTTTTCTGGGTGGTTTCGCCCTGAACAGAATCAGCCTTCATGTTTTGGGTGCGTGCTCACTTTTGGTGCTTAGGATGGCAAATCGCTTCCTCCTTCTCCTCCTGCTTTCCTCATTCCGTCCCTCGAGTTTCGTGTGCAGAGGTATTCACCAGGCCCGTTCATTCCGAATGCAGTCCTCCCTTATTCCCCAGTCCTCCCGCAGGACGTTGCGATACCAGGGATTTAGGTGGGAGACAGCTTCTTTCTTCCCTCACGTGGCGCCTGGGAGCAATTCTCAAAGCGCAGGTATTAGCAGTCCGGCCCACATCTGGCCTAGGCCTTCCCTAACTGCCTAAGGGGTGCAAAGCCGGCTCTGCTGGCGAGTTCTAGTTCTCCACCCTCCCCCATCTTGTGACTGGGGGATTGGTGACAGACGCATCTGCGGTTGGCCTTAGGTATCAGTGGCAGGGCCACAGATCCCCCGAGGTCTGGCTGGCAATCCCGGGACGTTTGGCGGCAAAGCAAACGAGGTCTGGCTGGAAATCTCACGAGGTGGGGTTGGAAATCTCACGACGTTCGGCTGGAAATCCCAGGAGGTCGGGCTAGAAAGCTCACGAGGGTGGCCGGGAAACGCGCGACGTATGGCAGGCAAACTCACGAGGTTTGGTGGGAAAACTCATGCGCTTGGGCGGGGAACCTCACGAGGTTTGGCCGGGAAACTCACGGGGTTTGGCCGGGAAACTCACGCGGGTCGGCGGCAATTCTCAAGAGGGTTGTCGGGGAACGTCACAAGGGTTTTCGGGACATCTCCCGCGGTTTGGAGGGACATCTCCCGCGGTTTGGAGGGATAGCACCCCAGGTTTCCTGGCGTATCGGACGAGGCCCAGCGGGATACCTCACGATGTTTGGCGAGATCTCTCCCCAGGTTTGGGGGCTGTCTCGCCAGGGTTGGTGGGAGGCCTTCCCCGGTTTGGCCCGAAATCTCACCAGGTTGGCGGGATATCTCGCCATGTTTGCCTGGAAATCTCACCAGGTTTGGCGGGAAACCTCACCGGGTTGGGCGGGAAATCTCACGGGTTGGGCGGGAGATCTCACCTGATTTGGACCGAGTCTGGTGAGATTTCCATAAGATCTGGCGAGATTTCCCTGAGATCTCGCAAGAGCCGGGCTGTCACCTCAGCAGATTGATCCCCAAATCACCTGAGGTCCGGGGAAGGCAAGAGGTATAGATTCTTTCAACATTTCCGCGGTGTTGTGTGGCTAGTGCACCGAGCTTTAAGGTGTGGAGAGCCAGGGAAAGCCCCCACGGGCCTGCCTCCGTTCTCACCGTCCTGCAGTGGGCCCTTTGGCTTCTGGTTTCCCCTCCTGCTCTCCTGTGCCGGTCACCTCGCCGTGAGTGGGAAGGAGCTTTGCCCTGGCCCATTCATCCCGCATCCAAGCTCCTTTCTTACCTGCTTTAGAGCCAGGATGCTGAAACAACAGGGATTGAGGGAGACACCCTGTGTGTCTTCTTGAAGGGCATGCCTGGGACCAATGAGGAAAGTTGACTGCTGCCCAACCCCTCCGTGTGGGTTCCCTACGGACACTGGGAGCACAGCAATCCCTGCTACGTACGGGTTACAAGATCCGCCCAGGGGCCAGCAAGTTTGCCCCACGGGCGAACGGTTTTTGGCCCTGGATCTCCCTAAATGCGCCGTGATCTCCACAGATTTCAATGAGACGTCCCAAGATTTTCCCCAAGATCAGGTGATCTCTGGCTAAAGAAGTGGTGTCTCTTCTTTGTCTTTTTCTGGCTGGTTGTGCGCTCAAGAGAGTCATCCTGAACGTTATCAATGGGTGCCACCTTCTCGTGCCTGGGGTGGCGCATTGCTTTTCCCTCCTGTTCCTGCCTTCCTCACTCCGTCCTTCGGGTTGAGTGTGAAAAACGCTTCAGCAGGCCTGCGCCTTCTGTCTTCAGGGCTCCCTTATTACCCCCACGTCAAAGATGTTGCGATTCCAGGGATTGACGTGGGAGACAAATTGTTGATTCCCTCCTGGTGTGCCTGGGAGTATTTCGACCACTGGAGCTATTGGACGTTGTGCACACTTCTGGAATGTGCCATCCCTAAGCACCGAAGTGGCTCAAAGCAGTCTGGGCTGGGGAGGGCCATTTCCCCACACCACCGCCCCCAGAGCCTGGGTGATTGGTCACAGATGCATCAAGTTTTGGCCACAGAAGACAAGAGCTGAGCCTGACATATCAGAAGATTTGGGTGAGATCTCGCGAGGCCGGGCTCGCTATCTCCGAGGTGTGGATGAGTTCTTCCCGGGTCTGGAGAGAAACCTCATGAGCTGAGGATGACATATCGGGATGTATGGCTAGAGGTCTCCGGACGTGTGGGTGAGATCTCACGTGATTTGGACGGATCTGGTGAAATTTCCGTGAGAACTGGCTCGATATGGGTGAGATCTAAAAGCTTGGCTTGGCGTCACATGAGATTTCCCTGCCAAATCACGGAGGTACGGTGAAGGAAAGAGGTCTATTTTCTTTCATGTCGAGGGCCTTCTGAGGCTACTGCAGAGAGCATTAAGGTATTGAGAGCTGGGAAGAGCCCCCACGGGGGCTGCCTCTATGCTCACCATCCTGCAATGGGGACCGTGGTTCCTTCTTTCCCCCTCCACTCTCCTGCTTCTCACACGTCTGGATGAGTGTGAGTCAGCATCCGCCTGGCCCACGTACCGGCCCTTCTTAACTGCTTTAGAGCCAGGATGCTGAAACAACGGGGATTTCGGTGTGAGGCACTTGGTGTCTTTCCAAGGGCCATGTCTGTGACACATGAGGAAAGTGGAATTCTCGCCACCACTTCCATGCTGTGCCTTTCCGAAGGGCATTCCTGGGACGACGTAGGAAAACAGGAATCTGCCCGACACTTCCATCCGTATCAGTCGCTTCCGTGAAGAAGCGTGCACCTGGCCCATCAGTGGTTCCGATGCCTTAGAGCCAGGATGCTGAAACACCAGGGATTGAGGGGTGAGAAACTTTGTGTCTCTCTCAAGGCATTCCTGGGCCCGATTAGGAAAGGACAATTCTGCCCAGCGCTTCCATGTGGACAAATCCCTTGGAGGAATAAGCATCCAGCTGGCCCACCGATGGTTTAGATGCCGAAGGGCCAGGATGCTGACCAACATGGTTTGAGGTGGGAGACACACTGTGCCTTTCTCAAGGGCTGCCTGTGAACCATTAGGAAAGGAGAATTCCGCCCAACCCTTCCATGTGTATTCACTGTTTCCATTAGGAACACCAGCCATCCCTGCTCCAGAGGGCCTAAACGATCCAGCCAAGGACCAGGGAGTTTGCCACAGGTGCGAAGGATTTTCGGGCCTACGTCTCCAGAAATGGGCCGAGATCTCACGAGATTTGTATGAGATCTCCCCAGATTTTCCCCAAGATCATCTGATGTCTCGCTGAAGGAGAGGTACCGTTTCTTTTTCTTTTTCTGGGTGGTTTCGCCCTGAACAGAATCAGCCTTCATGTTTTGGGTGCGTGCTCACTTTTGGTGCTTAGGATGGCAAATCGCTTCCTCCTTCTCCTCCTGCTTTCCTCATTCCGTCCCTCGAGTTTCGTGTGCAGAGGTATTCACCAGGCCCGTTCATTCCGAATGCAGTCCTCCCTTATTCCCCAGTCCTCCCGCAGGACGTTGCGATACCAGGGATTTAGGTGGGAGACAGCTTCTTTCTTCCCTCACGTGGCGCCTGGGAGCAATTCTCAAAGCGCAGGTATTAGCAGTCCGGCCCACATCTGGCCTAGGCCTTCCCTAACTGCCTAAGGGGTGCAAAGCCGGCTCTGCTGGCGAGTTCTAGTTCTCCACCCTCCCCCATCTTGTGACTGGGGGATTGGTGACAGACGCATCTGCGGTTGGCCTTAGGTATCAGTGGCAGGGCCACAGATCCCCCGAGGTCTGGCTGGCAATCCCGGGACGTTTGGCGGCAAAGCAAACGAGGTCTGGCTGGAAATCTCACGAGGTGGGGTTGGAAATCTCACGACGTTCGGCTGGAAATCCCAGGAGGTCGGGCTAGAAAGCTCACGAGGGTGGCCGGGAAACGCGCGACGTATGGCAGGCAAACTCACGAGGTTTGGTGGGAAAACTCATGCGCTTGGGCGGGGAACCTCACGAGGTTTGGCCGGGAAACTCACGGGGTTTGGCCGGGAAACTCACGCGGGTCGGCGGCAATTCTCAAGAGGGTTGTCGGGGAACGTCACAAGGGTTTTCGGGACATCTCCCGCGGTTTGGAGGGACATCTCCCGCGGTTTGGAGGGATAGCACCCCAGGTTTCCTGGCGTATCGGACGAGGCCCAGCGGGATACCTCACGATGTTTGGCGAGATCTCTCCCCAGGTTTGGGGGCTGTCTCGCCAGGGTTGGTGGGAGGCCTTCCCCGGTTTGGCCCGAAATCTCACCAGGTTGGCGGGATATCTCGCCATGTTTGCCTGGAAATCTCACCAGGTTTGGCGGGAAACCTCACCGGGTTGGGCGGGAAATCTCACGGGTTGGGCGGGAGATCTCACCTGATTTGGACCGAGTCTGGTGAGATTTCCATAAGATCTGGCGAGATTTCCCTGAGATCTCGCAAGAGCCGGGCTGTCACCTCAGCAGATTGATCCCCAAATCACCTGAGGTCCGGGGAAGGCAAGAGGTATAGATTCTTTCAACATTTCCGCGGTGTTGTGTGGCTAGTGCACCGAGCTTTAAGGTGTGGAGAGCCAGGGAAAGCCCCCACGGGCCTGCCTCCGTTCTCACCGTCCTGCAGTGGGCCCTTTGGCTTCTGGTTTCCCCTCCTGCTCTCCTGTGCCGGTCACCTCGCCGTGAGTGTGAAGGAGCTTTGCCCTGGCCCATTCATCCCGCATCCAAGCTCCTTTCTTACCTGCTTTAGAGCCAGGATGCTGAAACAACAGGGATTGAGGGAGACACCCTGTGTGTCTTCTTGAAGGGCATGCCTGGGACCAATGAGGAAAGTTGACTGCTGCCCAACCCCTCCGTGTGGGTTCCCTACGGACACTGGGAGCACAGCAATCCCTGCTACGTACGGGTTACAAGATCCGCCCAGGGGCCAGCAAGTTTGCCCCACGGGCGAACGGTTTTTGGCCCTGGATCTCCCTAAATGCGCCGTGATCTCCACAGATTTCAATGAGACGTCCCAAGATTTTCCCCAAGATCAGGTGATCTCTGGCTAAAGAAGTGGTGTCTCTTCTTTGTCTTTTTCTGGCTGGTTGTGCGCTCAAGAGAGTCATCCTGAACGTTATCAATGGGTGCCACCTTCTCGTGCCTGGGGTGGCGCATTGCTTTTCCCTCCTGTTCCTGCCTTCCTCACTCCGTCCTTCGGGTTGAGTGTGAAAAACGCTTCAGCAGGCCTGCGCCTTCTGTCTTCAGGGCTCCCTTATTACCCCCACGTCAAAGATGTTGCGATTCCAGGGATTGACGTGGGAGACAAATTGTTGATTCCCTCCTGGTGTGCCTGGGAGTATTTCGACCACTGGAGCTATTGGACGTTGTGCACACTTCTGGAATGTGCCATCCCTAAGCACCGAAGTGGCTCAAAGCAGTCTGGGCTGGGGAGGGCCATTTCCCCACACCACCGCCCCCAGAGCCTGGGTGATTGGTCACAGATGCATCAAGTTTTGGCCACAGAAGACAAGAGCTGAGCCTGACATATCAGAAGATTTGGGTGAGATCTCGCGAGGCCGGGCTCGCTATCTCCGAGGTGTGGATGAGTTCTTCCCGGGTCTGGAGAGAAACCTCATGAGCTGAGGATGACATATCGGGATGTATGGCTAGAGGTCTCCGGACGTGTGGGTGAGATCTCACGTGATTTGGACGGATCTGGTGAAATTTCCGTGAGAACTGGCTCGATATGGGTGAGATCTAAAAGCTTGGCTTGGCGTCACATGAGATTTCCCTGCCAAATCACGGAGGTACGGTGAAGGAAAGAGGTCTATTTTCTTTCATGTCGAGGGCCTTCTGAGGCTACTGCAGAGAGCATTAAGGTATTGAGAGCTGGGAAGAGCCCCCACGGGGGCTGCCTCTATGCTCACCATCCTGCAATGGGGACCGTGGTTCCTTCTTTCCCCCTCCACTCTCCTGCTTCTCACACGTCTGGATGAGTGTGAGTCAGCATCCGCCTGGCCCACGTACCGGCCCTTCTTAACTGCTTTAGAGCCAGGATGCTGAAACAACGGGGATTTCGGTGTGAGGCACTTGGTGTCTTTCCAAGGGCCATGTCTGTGACACATGAGGAAAGTGGAATTCTCGCCACCACTTCCATGCTGTGCCTTTCCGAAGGGCATTCCTGGGACGACGTAGGAAAACAGGAATCTGCCCGACACTTCCATCCGTATCAGTCGCTTCCGTGAAGAAGCGTGCACCTGGCCCATCAGTGGTTCCGATGCCTTAGAGCCAGGATGCTGAAACACCAGGGATTGAGGGGTGAGAAACTTTGTGTCTCTCTCAAGGCATTCCTGGGCCCGATTAGGAAAGGACAATTCTGCCCAGCGCTTCCATGTGGACAAATCCCTTGGAGGAATAAGCATCCAGCTGGCCCACCGATGGTTTAGATGCCGAAGGGCCAGGATGCTGACCAACATGGTTTGAGGTGGGAGACACACTGTGCCTTTCTCAAGGGCTGCCTGTGAACCATTAGGAAAGGAGAATTCCGCCCAACCCTTCCATGTGTATTCACTGTTTCCATTAGGAACACCAGCCATCCCTGCTCCAGAGGGCCTAAACGATCCAGCCAAGGACCAGGGAGTTTGCCACAGGTGCGAAGGATTTTCGGGCCTACGTCTCCAGAAATGGGCCGAGATCTCACGAGATTTGTATGAGATCTCCCCAGATTTTCCCCAAGATCATCTGATGTCTCGCTGAAGGAGAGGTACCGTTTCTTTTTCTTTTTCTGGGTGGTTTCGCCCTGAACAGAATCAGCCTTCATGTTTTGGGTGCGTGCTCACTTTTGGTGCTTAGGATGGCAAATCGCTTCCTCCTTCTCCTCCTGCTTTCCTCATTCCGTCCCTCGAGTTTCGTGTGCAGAGGTATTCACCAGGCCCGTTCATTCCGAATGCAGTCCTCCCTTATTCCCCAGTCCTCCCGCAGGACGTTGCGATACCAGGGATTTAGGTGGGAGACAGCTTCTTTCTTCCCTCACGTGGCGCCTGGGAGCAATTCTCAAAGCGCAGGTATTAGCAGTCCGGCCCACATCTGGCCTAGGCCTTCCCTAACTGCCTAAGGGGTGCAAAGCCGGCTCTGCTGGCGAGTTCTAGTTCTCCACCCTCCCCCATCTTGTGACTGGGGGATTGGTGACAGACGCATCTGCGGTTGGCCTTAGATATCAGTGGCAGGGCCACAGATCCCCCGAGGTCTGGCTGGCAATCCCAGGACGTTTGGCGGCAAAGCAAACGAGGTCTGGCTGGAAATCTCACGAGGTGGGGTTGGAAATCTCACGACGTTCGGCTGGAAATCCCAGGAGGTCGGGCTAGAAAGCTCACGAGGGTGGCCGGGAAACGCGCGACGTATGGCAGGCAAACTCACGAGGTTTGGTGGGAAAACTCATGCGCTTGGGCGGGGAACCTCACGAGGTTTGGCCGGGAAACTCACGGGGTTTGGCCGGGAAACTCACGCGGGTCGGCGGCAATTCTCAAGAGGGTTGTCGGGGAACGTCACAAGGGTTTTCGGGACATCTCCCGCGGTTTGGAGGGACATCTCCCGCGGTTTGGAGGGATAGCACCCCAGGTTTCCTGGCGTATCGGACGAGGCCCAGCGGGATACCTCACGATGTTTGGCGAGATCTCTCCCCAGGTTTGGGGGCTGTCTCGCCAGGGTTGGTGGGAGGCCTTCCCCGGTTTGGCCCGAAATCTCACCAGGTTGGCGGGATATCTCGCCATGTTTGCCTGGAAATCTCACCAGGTTTGGCGGGAAACCTCACCGGGTTGGGCGGGAAATCTCACGGGTTGGGCGGGAGATCTCACCTGATTTGGACCGAGTCTGGTGAGATTTCCATAAGATCTGGCGAGATTTCCCTGAGATCTCGCAAGAGCCGGGCTGTCACCTCAGCAGATTGATCCCCAAATCACCTGAGGTCCGGGGAAGGCAAGAGGTATAGATTCTTTCAACATTTCCGCGGTGTTGTGTGGCTAGTGCACCGAGCTTTAAGGTGTGGAGAGCCAGGGAAAGCCCCCACGGGCCTGCCTCCGTTCTCACCGTCCTGCAGTGGGCCCTTTGGCTTCTGGTTTCCCCTCCTGCTCTCCTGTGCCGGTCACCTCGCCGTGAGTGTGAAGGAGCTTTGCCCTGGCCCATTCATCCCGCATCCAAGCTCCTTTCTTACCTGCTTTAGAGCCAGGATGCTGAAACAACAGGGATTGAGGGAGACACCCTGTGTGTCTTCTTGAAGGGCATGCCTGGGACCAATGAGGAAAGTTGACTGCTGCCCAACCCCTCCGTGTGGGTTCCCTACGGACACTGGGAGCACAGCAATCCCTGCTACGTACGGGTTACAAGATCCGCCCAGGGGCCAGCAAGTTTGCCCCACGGGCGAACGGTTTTTGGCCCTGGATCTCCCTAAATGCGCCGTGATCTCCACAGATTTCAATGAGACGTCCCAAGATTTTCCCCAAGATCAGGTGATCTCTGGCTAAAGAAGTGGTGTCTCTTCTTTGTCTTTTTCTGGCTGGTTGTGCGCTCAAGAGAGTCATCCTGAACGTTATCAATGGGTGCCACCTTCTCGTGCCTGGGGTGGCGCATTGCTTTTCCCTCCTGTTCCTGCCTTCCTCACTCCGTCCTTCGGGTTGAGTGTGAAAAACGCTTCAGCAGGCCTGCGCCTTCTGTCTTCAGGGCTCCCTTATTACCCCCACGTCAAAGATGTTGCGATTCCAGGGATTGACGTGGGAGACAAATTGTTGATTCCCTCCTGGTGTGCCTGGGAGTATTTCGACCACTGGAGCTATTGGACGTTGTGCACACTTCTGGAATGTGCCATCCCTAAGCACCGAAGTGGCTCAAAGCAGTCTGGGCTGGGGAGGGCCATTTCCCCACACCACCGCCCCCAGAGCCTGGGTGATTGGTCACAGATGCATCAAGTTTTGGCCACAGAAGACAAGAGCTGAGCCTGACATATCAGAAGATTTGGGTGAGATCTCGCGAGGCCGGGCTCGCTATCTCCGAGGTGTGGATGAGTTCTTCCCGGGTCTGGAGAGAAACCTCATGAGCTGAGGATGACATATCGGGATGTATGGCTAGAGGTCTCCGGACGTGTGGGTGAGATCTCACGTGATTTGGACGGATCTGGTGAAATTTCCGTGAGAACTGGCTCGATATGGGTGAGATCTAAAAGCTTGGCTTGGCGTCACATGAGATTTCCCTGCCAAATCACGGAGGTACGGTGAAGGAAAGAGGTCTATTTTCTTTCATGTCGAGGGCCTTCTGAGGCTACTGCAGAGAGCATTAAGGTATTGAGAGCTGGGAAGAGCCCCCACGGGGGCTGCCTCTATGCTCACCATCCTGCAATGGGGACCGTGGTTCCTTCTTTCCCCCTCCACTCTCCTGCTTCTCACACGTCTGGATGAGTGTGAGTCAGCATCCGCCTGGCCCACGTACCGGCCCTTCTTAACTGCTTTAGAGCCAGGATGCTGAAACAACGGGGATTTCGGTGTGAGGCACTTGGTGTCTTTCCAAGGGCCATGTCTGTGACACATGAGGAAAGTGGAATTCTCGCCACCACTTCCATGCTGTGCCTTTCCGAAGGGCATTCCTGGGACGACGTAGGAAAACAGGAATCTGCCCGACACTTCCATCCGTATCAGTCGCTTCCGTGAAGAAGCGTGCACCTGGCCCATCAGTGGTTCCGATGCCTTAGAGCCAGGATGCTGAAACACCAGGGATTGAGGGGTGAGAAACTTTGTGTCTCTCTCAAGGCATTCCTGGGCCCGATTAGGAAAGGACAATTCTGCCCAGCGCTTCCATGTGGACAAATCCCTTGGAGGAATAAGCATCCAGCTGGCCCACCGATGGTTTAGATGCCGAAGGGCCAGGATGCTGACCAACATGGTTTGAGGTGGGAGACACACTGTGCCTTTCTCAAGGGCTGCCTGTGAACCATTAGGAAAGGAGAATTCCGCCCAACCCTTCCATGTGTATTCACTGTTTCCATTAGGAACACCAGCCATCCCTGCTCCAGAGGGCCTAAACGATCCAGCCAAGGACCAGGGAGTTTGCCACAGGTGCGAAGGATTTTCGGGCCTACGTCTCCAGAAATGGGCCGAGATCTCACGAGATTTGTATGAGATCTCCCCAGATTTTCCCCAAGATCATCTGATGTCTCGCTGAAGGAGAGGTACCGTTTCTTTTTCTTTTTCTGGGTGGTTTCGCCCTGAACAGAATCAGCCTTCATGTTTTGGGTGCGTGCTCACTTTTGGTGCTTAGGATGGCAAATCGCTTCCTCCTTCTCCTCCTGCTTTCCTCATTCCGTCCCTCGAGTTTCGTGTGCAGAGGTATTCACCAGGCCCGTTCATTCCGAATGCAGTCCTCCCTTATTCCCCAGTCCTCCCGCAGGACGTTGCGATACCAGGGATTTAGGTGGGAGACAGCTTCTTTCTTCCCTCACGTGGCGCCTGGGAGCAATTCTCAAAGCGCAGGTATTAGCAGTTCGGCCCACATCTGGCCTAGGCCTTCCCTAACTGCCTAAGGGGTGCAAAGCCGGCTCTGCTGGCGAGTTCTAGTTCTCCACCCTCCCCCATCTTGTGACTGGGGGATTGGTGACAGACGCATCTGCGGTTGGCCTTAGATATCAGTGGCAGGGCCACAGATCCCCCGAGGTCTGGCTGGCAATCCCAGGACGTTTGGCGGCAAAGCAAACGAGGTCTGGCTGGAAATCTCACGAGGTGGGGTTGGAAATCTCACGACGTTCGGCTGGAAATCCCAGGAGGTCGGGCTAGAAAGCTCACGAGGGTGGCCGGGAAACGCGCGACGTATGGCAGGCAAACTCACGAGGTTTGGTGGGAAAACTCATGCGCTTGGGCGGGGAACCTCACGAGGTTTGGCCGGGAAACTCACGGGGTTTGGCCGGGAAACTCACGCGGGTCGGCGGCAATTCTCAAGAGGGTTGTCGGGGAACGTCACAAGGGTTTTCGGGACATCTCCCGCGGTTTGGAGGGACATCTCCCGCGGTTTGGAGGGATAGCACCCCAGGTTTCCTGGCGTATCGGACGAGGCCCAGCGGGATACCTCACGATGTTTGGCGAGATCTCTCCCCAGGTTTGGGGGCTGTCTCGCCAGGGTTGGTGGGAGGCCTTCCCCGGTTTGGCCCGAAATCTCACCAGGTTGGCGGGATATCTCGCCATGTTTGCCTGGAAATCTCACCAGGTTTGGCGGGAAACCTCACCGGGTTGGGCGGGAAATCTCACGGGTTGGGCGGGAGATCTCACCTGATTTGGACCGAGTCTGGTGAGATTCCATAAGATCTGGCGAGATTTCCCTGAGATCTCGCAAGAGCCGGGCTGTCACCTCAGCAGATTGATCCCCAAATCACCTGAGGTCCGGGGAAGGCAAGAGGTATAGATTCTTTCAACATTTCCGCGGTGTTGTGTGGGCTAGTGCACCGAGCTTTAAGGTGTGGAGAGCCAGGGAAAGCCCCCACGGGCCTGCCTCCGTTCTCACCGTCCTGCAGTGGGCCCTTTGGCTTCTGGTTTCCCCTCCTGCTCTCCTGTGCCGGTCACCTCGCCGTGAGTGTGAAGGAGCTTTGCCCTGGCCCATTCATCCCGCATCCAAGCTCCTTTCTTACCTGCTTTAGAGCCAGGATGCTGAAACAACAGGGATTGAGGGAGACACCCTGTGTGTCTTCTTGAAGGGCATGCCTGGACCAATGAGGAAAGTTGACTGCCTGCCCAACCCCTCCGTGTGGTTCCCTACGGACACTGGGAGCACAGCAATCCCTGCTACGTACGGGTTACAAGATCCGCCCAGGGCCAGCAAGTTTGCCCACGGGCGAACGGTTTTTGGCCCTGGATCTCCCTAAATGCGCCGTGATCTCCACAGATTTCAATGAGAACGTCCCAAGATTTTCCCCAAGATCAGGTGATCTCTGGCTAAAGAAGTGGTGTCTCTTCTTTGTCTTTTTCTGGCTGGTTGTGCGCTCAAGAGAGTCATCCTGAACGTTATCAATGGGTGCCACCTTCTCGTGCCTGGGGTGGCGCATTGCTTTTCCCTCCTGTTCCTGCCTTCCTCACTCCGTCCTTCGGGTTGAGTGTGAAAAACGCTTCAGCAGGCCTGCGCCTTCTGTCTTCAGGGCTCCCTTATTACCCCCACGTCAAAGATGTTGCGATTCCAGGGATTGACGTGGGAGACAAATTGTTGATTCCCTCCTGGTGTGCCTGGGAGTATTTCGACCACTGGAGCTATTGGACGTTGTGCACACTTCTGGAATGTGCCATCCCTAAGCACCGAAGTGGCTCAAAGCAGTCTGGGCTGGGGAGGGCCATTTCCCCACACCACCGCCCCCAGAGCCTGGGTGATTGGTCACAGATGCATCAAGTTTTGGCCACAGAAGACAAGAGCTGAGCCTGACATATCAGAAGATTTGGGTGAGATCTCGCGAGCCGGGCTCGCTATCTCCGAGGTGTGGATGAGTTCTTCCCGGGTCTGGAGAGAAACCTCATGAGCTGAGGATGACATATCGGGATGTATGGCTAGAGGTCTCCGGACGTGTGGGTGAGATCTCACGTGATTTGGACGGATCTGTGAAATTTCCGTGAGAACTGGCTCGATATGGGTGAGATCTAAAAGCTTGGCTTGGCGTCACATGAGATTTCCCTGCCAAATCACGGAGGTACGGTGAAGGAAAGAGGTCTATTTTCTTTCATGTCGAGGGCCTTCTGAGGCTACTGCAGAGAGCATTAAGGTATTGAGAGCTGGGAAGAGCCCCCACGGGGCCTGCCTCTATGCTCACCATCCTGCAATGGGGACCGTGGTTCCTTCTTTCCCCCTCCACTCTCCTGCTTCTCACACGTCTGGATGAGTGTGAGTCAGCATCCGCCTGGCCCACGTACCGGCCCTTCTTAACTGCTTTAGAGCCAGGATGCTGAAACAACGGGGATTTCGGTGTGAGGCACTTGGTGTCTTTCCAAGGGCCATGTCTGTGACACATGAGGAAAGTGGAATTCTCGCCACCACTTCCATGCTGTGCCTTTCCGAAGGGCATTCCTGGGACGACGTAGGAAAACAGGAATCTGCCCGACACTTCCATCCGTATCAGTCGCTTCCGTGAAGAAGCGTGCACCCTGGCCCATCAGTGGTTCCGATGCCTTAGAGCCAGGATGCTGAAACACCAGGGATTGAGGGGTGAGAAACTTTGTGTCTCTCTCAAGGCATTCCTGGGCCCGATTAGGAAAGGACAATTCTGCCCAGCGCTTCCATGTGGACAAATCCCTTGAGGAATAAGCATCCAGCTGGCCCACCGATGGTTTAGATGCCGAAGGGCCAGGATGCTGACCAACATGGTTTGAGGTGGGAGACACACTGTGCCTTTCTCAAGGGCTGCCTGTGAACCATTAGGAAAGGAGAATTCCGCCCAACCCTTCCATGTGTATTCACTGTTTCCATTAGGAACACCAGCCATCCCTGCTCCAGAGGGCCTAAACGATCCAGCCAAGGACCAGGGAGTTTGCCACAGGTGCGAAGGATTTTCGGGCCTACGTCTCCAGAAATGGGCCGAGATCTCACGAGATTTGTATGAGATCTCCCAGATTTTCCCCAAGATCATCTGATGTCTCGCTGAAGGAGAGGTACCGTTTCTTTTTCTTTTTCTGGGTGGTTTCGCCCTGAACAGAATCAGCCTTCATGTTTTGGGTGCGTGCTCACTTTTGGTGCTTAGGATGGCAAATCGCTTCCTCCTTCTCCTCCTGCTTTCCTCATTCCGTCCCTCGAGTTTCGTGTGCAGAGGTATTCACCAGGCCCGTTCATTCCGAATGCAGTCCTCCCTTATTCCCCAGTCCTCCCGCAGGACGTTGCGATACCAGGGATTTAGGTGGGAGACAGCTTCTTTCTTCCCTCACGTGGCGCCTGGGAGCAATTCTCAAGCGCAGGTATTAGCAGTTCGGCCCACATCTGGCCTAGGCCTTCCCTAACTGCCTAAGGGGTGCAAAGCCGGCTCTGCTGGCGAGTTCTAGTTCTCCACCCTCCACCATCTTGTGACTGGGGGATTGGTGACAGACGCATCTGCGGTTGGCCTTAGATATCAGTGGCAGGGCCACAGATCCCCCGAGGTCTGGCTGGCAATCCCAGGACGTTTGGCGGCAAAGCAAACGAGGTCTGGCTGGAAATCTCACGAGGTGGGGTTGGAAATCTCACGACGTTCGGCTGGAAATCCCAGGAGGTCGGGCTAGAAAGCTCACGAGGGTGGCCGGGAAACGCGCGACGTATGGCAGGCAAACTCACGAGGTTTGGTGGGAAAACTCATGCGCTTGGGCGGGGAACCTCACGAGGTTTGGCCGGGAAACTCACGGGGTTTGGCCGGGAAACTCACGCGGGTCGGCGGCAATTCTCAAGAGGGTTGTCGGGGAACGTCACAAGGGTTTTCGGGACATCTCCCGCGGTTTGGAGGGACATCTCCCGCGGGTTTGGAGGGATAGCACCCCAGGTTTCCTGGCGTATCGGACGAGGCCCAGCGGGATACCTCACGATGTTTGGCGAGATCTCTCCCCAGGTTTGGGGGCTGTCTCGCCAGGGTTGGTGGGAGGCCTTCCCCGGTTTGGCCCGAAATCTCACCAGGTTGGCGGGATATCTCGCCATGTTTGCCTGGAAATCTCACCAGGTTTGGCGGGAAACCTCACCGGGTTGGGCGGGAAATCTCACGGGTTGGGCGGGAGATCTCACCTGATTTGGACCGAGTCTGGTGAGATTTCCATAAGATCTGGCGAGATTTCCCTGAGATCTCGCAAGAGCCGGGCTGTCACCTCAGCAGATTGATCCCCAAATCACCTGAGGTCCGGGGAGGCAAGAGGTATAGATTCTTTCAACATTTCCGCGGTGTTGTGTGGCTAGTGCACCGAGCTTTAAGGTGTGGAGAGCCAGGGAAAGCCCCCACGGGCCTGCCTCCGTTCTCACCGTCCTGCAGTGGGCCCTTTGGCTCTGGTTTCCCCTCCTGCTCTCCTGTGCCGGTCACCTCGCCGTGAGTGTGAAGGAGCTTTGCCCTGGCCCATTCATCCCGCATCCAAGCTCCTTTCTTACCTGCTTTAGAGCCAGGATGCTGAAACAACAGGGATTGAGGGAGACACCCTGTGTGTCTTCTTGAAGGGCATGCCTGGGACCAATGAGGAAAGTTGACTGCTGCCCAACCCCTCCGTGTGGGTTCCCTACGGACACTGGGAGCACAGCAATCCCTGCTACGTACGG
>NW_026992062.1:0-32020 GCF_029215605.1 Mirounga angustirostris | reverse complement strand
CTTGAGTGTTTGTGCCCAAGTTAGGGGATCCCGATGCCACTCCGGGGTGATCTCGGCCGATGCCCAGGAGAACCCATCCAAATGTCAACAAACCCTGGCCCTGTCAGGGAGATTCACGGGCATATGTCACGTGATCACGGCCCCAGCCTCGGAAGAACGCACTCAAGTCTCCTGGGGCCACCGGCCATTGGATGAGAAACAGCATCTAAGTTCATCAGACTTCAGGTAAAACGCGGGAATGCTCAGGCAAATCTCGTGGGGATCTCTGGCCCAGTTAGCGAGATCCAGAAGCAATCCCAAGGGGGTTGAAATCCAATTGTCATTAGAACGGAGCCAAAACCCTGAGGTCTCACCGCAGTCAGGGGTCTCGAGCAGATAAACTCATGGGATCGCAGTCTAAATTTTGGAGGCCCTGACCCACATCTCAAGAGATCTCAAGCCCTGCATGCGAGTTCCCAGACACACGTTTCGGCATATCCGTCCAAAACTCGGAAGAGATATGGATATGTCCTGAGATGTCAGGAATGATCAGAGAGATGGTGAGGCACCTGTCTCGTTGATCTTAGTGCGAATCTCGTGAGGAATCTCCGAATCTGGTGGAATCTCCCATCTGTTCGGCCACTCGCAGGACCCGAGGTTACCGGATCGTAGTCCGGACCTCCCCAGAACTCATCCAAATCTCTTGAGACCTCGGGCGCAGTCAGTGAGCTGCAGGGCATAGCTCGCCCCTTCTCAGTCCAAACCGAGGGGACCACATGCAATGTTCGAGTGCTGTCGGGCCCAGTCAGGGAGACTCAGGGTCAAATCTGGCGTCTCCTCCGTCCATGCGTCGGAGGAACGCACTCAATGCTCCTGGGATCTCGGGGAGCTCTATGGGACAAAGAGCGTCTGACTTCAGGGGAGCTCCATCCAAATCTCGGGACGGCTCATGCAAATCTGGTGTGATCCCATGCCCAGTCCTCGAGTTCCAGGGGGCAATGCTCACATGATCTCCATCCCAATTTCAGGAGGGGCCCTGCAGATCCAGAGCGCTCACGTCAAGACATCAAGGCCCCGGTAACGAACCCGCGTGGTTTCAGGCCAAGTCTTGGGGGGAACAAACAGCAAGTCATGGCAGCACAGGCCCCCTCTGCAAGACCCGGGGGCAAACCTCTCATGGTTTTAGTCTGCATCTCGGGAGAGCGCCTCCAAACCGCAGGATACAACGGGGCCAGGCAGCGAGATGGAAAGACAAACCAAGTGGGATCCCAGCACACGTCTGGGGACACCTGGCCCCAATGGAACAAGATCTCGGGCCTTGTGGAGGTTATGGAGGTCGCTTGGCTCAGGATAGTCGTCCAAATCTCGGTAGAACTGCGCGAATGCCCTGAGGTCTCAGGAAACGTCAGCGAGACCCAGGGAGACACGCACATGATCTCCGTCGACATCGCGTTTGCAATCTCCCAACCTCGTGGGAGCTCTGGTGCGTTCCACTACAACCTGTGGCTACGTGCACCGTTTCGGATTTCAAATGTCGCCAGAGCTCCTCAAACCATCTTGAGACTTCGACCCCTTTCGGTGAGATCCGGGGGCGAATCTCAGCTGATCTCAGTCCAAATCTCGGGAGGTCTCCTCCCCAGCTTCAGGGTTCTCGGACAATTTCAGGGAGATTCACAGGCAAAACTCCCATGATCTCCGGTCGGATGCGCTGACTCCAACCCACGGGATCTCAGGCCAAGGCCTCTCTGTTAGACACAGGGTTCAACTTCACAAATCTCAGTCCAAATCTCGGGAGAAAGCCTCCAAACCTCGGTCGACCCCGGTCACCATCAGAGCGACCCAGGGCCCAACTCCTGAGCTCTCAATCACCTTTGCAGCAGAACCCACCCAATGCCCCTGAGTCCTCACGTCCGGACGGTGCGAACCAGGCTCCAAACCTGAGTGCTTTCGTGCGAACCTTGGAGAACAAACCCCATCTTGTCAAAGCTCGGGACCCCTCAGTGGCTTCCGAGGGCAATTCGCAGGGGACCTGAATCCAATTCTCAGGAGTGCTCGTCGACATCTCATGGGACCACAGGCCCAGGAAGCCAGATCCAGGGCCAAATCTCATGGGGCCGCAGTCCACACCTCGGAACACCGGATCCAAATCCTGTGAGAACTCAGGACCCGTCGGACTCTCCCGGGCAAACGTCTCCGTGTAGGTGTCCGAATCTCAGGACAACTGTGCCAAAGCCTCGAAATGTCAGGTGTACTCGCCGAGATCGAGGGGCACATGTCACGTGGTCTCCGTCTGAATGAGGCTCGCCACCTCCGACACTTGTGAGAACGCTGGTCCAATCCGTGAATGCCAGGAGCCAGTCTCGTGGGATCGGATTCCAAATCGAGCTGGAACTCGTCAAAATCTCTTTAGTGGTTTGTGCCCAAGTTATGGAATCCGGGTGATCTCAGCCAAAGTCCAGGAGAACTCATTCAAATGTCAAGAACCCCTGGCCCTGTCAGGGAGATTCACGGACATATGTCACGTGATCACAGCCCCAGGCTCGGAAGAACGCACTCAAATCTTGCGGGGCCACTGTCCGTTGCGTGAGAAACAGCATCTAAGTTCATCTGACTTTAGGCGTAACACGGGAACACACACGCAAATTCCGGGGGGACCTCTGGCCCAGTTAGCGAGATCCAGAAGCAATCCCCAGGGGGTTGAAATCCAATTGTCATTAGAACGAAACCAAATCCCTGAGGTCTCACCCCAGTCAGGGGTCTCAAGCAATTAAACTCATGGGATCGCAGTCTAAATTTTGGAGGCCCTGACCCACATCTCATGAGATCTCAGGCCCTGCCTGCGAGTTCCTGGAAACACGTGTCGGCATATCCGTCCAAATATCGGAAGAGCTATGGAAATGTCCTGAGTTGTCAGGAATGATCAGAGAGATCGAGAGGCACCTGTCTCGTTGTTCTCAGGGCGAATCTCACGAGGAATCTCCGAATCTGGTGGAATCTCCGGTCCGTTCGGCCACTGGCAGGGCCCGAGGTCACCGGATCGTAGTCCAGACCTCCCCAGAACTCAACCAAATCTCTTGAGACCTCGGGCGCAGTCAGTGAGCGGCAGGGCAAAGCTCGCCCCTTCTCAGTCCAAACCTAGGGGACCACATGCAATGTTCGAGCACTGTCGGGCCCAGTCAGGGAGATTCGGGATCAAATATGGTGTCTCCTCCGTCCAAGCCTCGGAAGAACTCACTCAAAACTCCTGGGATCTCGGGGAGCTCTGTGGGACAGAGAGCACCTGACTTCAGGGGAGCTCCGTCCAAATCTCGGGACGGCTCATGCAAATCTGCCGTGATCCCATACCTAGTCCTCGAGATCCAGGGGGCAATGCTCACGTGATTTCCATCCCAATTTCAGGAGGGGCCCTGAAGTTCCAGAGCGCTCAGGTCCGGATATCAAGGCCCGGGTTCCAACCCCGCGTGGTTTCAGGCCAAATCTTGGGGGGAACAAACCGCAAGTCATGGCAGCACAGGCCCCCTCTGCAGTACCGGGGGGCAAAATTCTCGTGCTTTTAGTCTGCATCTCGGAAGAGCGCCTCCAAACTGCAGGAGACCACGGAGCCAGGCAGCCAGATGGAAGGGCAAATCAAATGGCATCCCAGCCCACGTCTGGGGACACCTGGCCCCCAGGGAACGAGGTCTCCGGCCTTGGGGAGGATAAGGAGGTCGCTTGGCTCAAGATAGCCGTCCAAATCTCGGTAGAACTGCGCGAATCCCCGGAGATCTCAGGAAAAGTCAGCGAGACCCAGGGACACACGGCACGTGATCTCCGTCGGCATCGCGTTCGAGATCTCCCAACGACGTTGGAGCTCTGGCCCGTTCCTCTAAAACCTGTGGCCACGTGCGCCGTTTCTGAGTTCAAATGTCGACAGAGCTCCACAAACCCTCTTGAGACCTCGGCCCCTTTCCGTGAGATCCGGGGGCGAATCTCAGCTGCTCTCAGTCCAAATCTCGGGAGGTGTCCTCCCCAGCTTCAGGGTTCTCGGGGCTTTTCAGGGAGATTCACAGGCAAACCTCCCGTGATCTCCGGTCGGAGGCGCTGACTCCAATCCTTCGGGATCTCAGGCCAAGGCCTCTCTGTTAGACCGAGGGTTCAACTTCAGCATATCTCAGTCCAAATCTCGGGAGTACTCCTCCAAACCGCGGTCGATCCCAGTCACCTCAGGGAGACCCAGTGTCCAACTCCTGAGCTCTCAATCACCTTTGCGGCAGAACTCATCCAATGCTCCTGAGTGCTCACGTCCGGACGGTGCGAACCAGGCTCCAAACCTGAGTGCTTTCGGGCGAACCTTGGAGAACAACCCCCATCTCGTCAAACCTCAGGATGCCTCAGTGGCTTCCGCGGGCAATTCGCGGAGGACCTGAATCCCATTCTCAGCAGTGCTTGTCGACATCTCGTCGGACCTCAGGCCCTGGAAGCCAGATCCAGGGCCAAATTCCATGGGGCCACAGTCCAAACCTCGGAACACCGGATCCAAATCCCGTGAGAACTCAGGCCTGATCGGCCAATCCCAGGCAAACATCTCGGTTAGGTGTCCGTATCTCAGGACAACTGTGCCAAAGTCTCGGAATGTCAGGTGTACTCGACGAGATCCAGGGGTACATGTCACGTGGTCTCCGTCTGAATGTGCCCCGCCACCTCCGACACTTGGGAGAGTGCTGGTCCAATCCGTGGATGCCAGGAGCCAGTCTCGTGGGATCTGATTCCAAATCGAGCCAGAACTCGTCAAAACCTCTTGAGTGTTTGTGCCCAAGTTAGGGGATCCCGATGCCACTCCGGGGTGATCTCGGCCGATGCCCAGGAGAACCCATCCAAATGTCAACAAACCCTGGCCCTGTCAGGGAGATTCACGGGCATATGTCACGTGATCATGGCCCCAGCCTCGGAAGAACGCACTCAAGTCTCCTGGGGCCACCGGCCATTGGATGAGAAACAGCATCTAAGTTCATCAGACTTCAGGTAAAACGCGGGAATGCTCAGGCAAATCTCGTGGGGATCTCTGGCCCAGTTAGCGAGATCCAGAAGCAATCCCAAGGGGGTTGAAATCCAATTGTCATTAGAACGGAGCCAAAACCCTGAGGTCTCACCCCAGTCAGGGGTCTCGAGCAGATAAACTCATGGGATCGCAGTCTAAATTTTGGAGGCCCTGACCCACATCTCAAGAGATCTCAAGCCCTGCATGCGAGTTCCCAGACACACGTTTCGGCATATCCGTCCAAAACTCGGAAGAGATATGGATATGTCCTGAGATGTCAGGAATGATCAGAGAGATGGTGAGGCACCTGTCTCGTTGATCTTAGTGCGAATCTCGTGAGGAATCTCCGAATCTGGTGGAATCTCCCATCTGTTCGGCCACTCGCAGGGCCCGAGGTTACCGGATCGTAGTCCGGACCTCCCCAGAACTCATCCAAATCTCTTGAGACCTCGGGCGCAGTCAGTGAGCTGCAGGGCATAGCTCGCCCCTTCTCAGTCCAAACCGAGGGGACCACATGCAATGTTCGAGTGCTGTCGGGCCCAGTCAGGGAGATTCGGGGTCAAATCTGGCGTCTCCTCCGTCCATGCGTCGGAGGAACGCACTCAATGCTCCTGGGATCTCGGGGAGCTCTATGGGACAAAGAGCGTCTGACTTCAGGGGAGCTCCATCCAAATCTCGGGACGGCTCATGCAAATCTGGTGTGATCCCATGCCCAGTCCTCGAGTTCCAGGGGGCAATGCTCACATGATCTCCATCCCAATTTCAGGAGGGGCCCTGCAGATCCAGAGCGCTCACGTCAAGACATCAAGGCCCCGGTAACGAACCCGCGTGGTTTCAGGCCAAGTCTTGGGGGGAACAAACAGCAAGTCATGGCAGCACAGGCCCCCTCTGCAAGACCCGGGGGCAAACCTCTCATGGTTTTAGTCTGCATCTCGGGAGAGCGCCTCCAAACCGCAGGATACAACGGGGCCAGGCAGCGAGATGGAAAGACAAACCAAGTGGGATCCCAGCACACGTCTGGGGACACCTGGCCCCAATGGAACAAGATCTCGGGCCTTGTGGAGGTTATGGAGGTCGCTTGGCTCAGGATAGTCGTCCAAATCTCGGTAGAACTGCGCGAATGCCCTGAGGTCTCAGGAAACGTCAGCGAGACCCAGGGAGACACGCACATGATCTCCGTCGACATCGCGTTTGCAATCTCCCAACCTCGTGGGAGCTCTGGTGCGTTCCACTACAACCTGTGGCTACGTGCACCGTTTCGGATTTCAAATGTCGCCAGAGCTCCTCAAACCATCTTGAGACTTCGACCCCTTTCGGTGAGATCCGGGGGCGAATCTCAGCTGATCTCAGTCCAAATCTCGGGAGGTCTCCTCCCCAGCTTCAGGGTTCTCGGACAATTTCAGGGAGATTCACAGGCAAAACTCCCATGATCTCCGGTCGGATGCGCTGACTCCAACCCACGGGATCTCAGGCCAAGGCCTCTCTGTTAGACACAGGGTTCAACTTCACAAATCTCAGTCCAAATCTCGGGAGAAAGCCTCCAAACCTCGGTCGACCCCGGTCACCATCAGGGCGACCCAGGGCCCAACTCCTGAGCTCTCAATCACCTTTGCAGCAGAACCCACCCAATGCCCCTGAGTCCTCACGTCCGGACGGTGCGAACCAGGCTCCAAACCTGAGTGCTTTCGTGCGAACCTTGGAGAACAAACCCCATCTTGTCAAAGCTCGGGACCCCTCAGTGGCTTCCGAGGGCAATTCGCAGGGGACCTGAATCCAATTCTCAGGAGTGCTCGTCGACATCTCATGGGACCACAGGCCCAGGAAGCCAGATCCAGGGCCAAATCTCATGGGGCCGCAGTCCACACCTCGGAACACCGGATCCAAATCCTGTGAGAACTCAGGACCCGTCGGACTCTCCCAGGCAAACGTCTCCGTGTAGGTGTCCGAATCTCAGGACAACTGTGCCAAAGCCTCGAAATGTCAGGTGTACTCGCCGAGATCGAGGGGCACATGTCACGTGGTCTCCGTCTGAATGAGGCTCGCCACCTCCGACACTTGTGAGAACGCTGGTCCAATCCGTGAATGCCAGGAGCCAGTCTCGTGGGATCGGATTCCAAATCGAGCTGGAACTCGTCAAAATCTCTTTAGTGGTTTGTGCCCAAGTTATGGAATCCGGGTGATCTCAGCCAAAGTCCAGGAGACCTCATTCAAATGTCAAGAACCCCTGGCCCTGTCAGGGAGATTCACGGACATATGTCACGTGATCACAGCCCCAGGCTCGGAAGAACGCACTCAAATCTTGCGGGGCCACTGTCCGTTGCGTGAGAAACAGCATCTAAGTTCATCTGACTTTAGGCGTAACACGGGAACACACACGCAAATTCCGGGGGGACCTCTGGCCCAGTTAGCGAGATCCAGAAGCAATCCCCAGGGGGTTGAAATCCAATTGTCATTAGAACGAAACCAAATCCCTGAGGTCTCACCCCAGTCAGGGGTCTCAAGCAATTAAACTCATGGGATCGCAGTCTAAATTTTGGAGGCCCTGACCCACATCTCATGAGATCTCAGGCCCTGCCTGCGAGTTCCTGGAAACACGTGTCGGCATATCCGTCCAAATATCGGAAGAGCTATGGAAATGTCCTGAGATGTCAGGAATGATCAGAGAGATCGAGAGGCACCTGTCTCGTTGTTCTCAGGGCGAATCTCACGAGGAATCTCCGAATCTGGTGGAATCTCCGGTCCGTTCGGCCACTGGCAGGGCCCGAGGTCACCGGATCGTAGTCCAGACCTCCCCAGAACTCATCCAAATCTCTTGAGACCTCGGGCGCAGTCAGTGAGCGGCAGGGCAAAGCTCGCCCCTTCTCAGTCCAAACCTAGGGGACCACATGCAATGTTCGAGCACTGTCGGGCCCAGTCAGGGAGATTCGGGATCAAATATGGTGTCTCCTCCGTCCAAGCCTCGGAAGAACTCACTCAAAACTCCTGGGATCTCGGGGAGCTCTGTGGGACAGAGAGCACCTGACTTCAGGGGAGCTCCGTCCAAATCTCGGGACGGCTCATGCAAATCTGCCGTGATCCCATACCCAGTCCTCGAGATCCAGGGGGCAATGCTCACGTGATTTCCATCCCAATTTCAGGAGGGGCCCTGAAGTTCCAGAGCGCTCAGGTCCGGATATCAAGGCCCGGGTTCCAACCCCGCGTGGTTTCAGGCCAAATCTTGGGGGGAACAAACCGCAAGTCATGGCAGCACAGGCCCCCTCTGCAGTACCGGGGGGCAAAATTCTCGTGCTTTTAGTCTGCATCTCGGAAGAGCGCCTCCAAAGCGCAGGAGACCACGGAGCCAGGCAGCCAGATGGAAGGGCAAATCAAATGGCATCCCAGCCCACGTCTGGGGACACCTGGCCCCCAGGGAACGAGGTCTCCGGCCTTGGGGAGGATAAGGAGGTCGCTTGGCTCAAGATAGCCGTCCAAATCTCGGTAGAACTGCGCGAATCCCCGGAGATCTCAGGAAAAGTCAGCGAGACCCAGGGACACACGGCACGTGATCTCCGTCGGCATCGCGTTCGAGATCTCCCAACGACGTTGGAGCTCTGGCCCGTTCCTCTAAAACCTGTGGCCACGTGCGCCGTTTCTGAGTTCAAATGTCGACAGAGCTCCACAAACCCTCTTGAGACCTCGGCCCCTTTCCGTGAGATCCGGGGGCGAATCTCAGCTGCTCTCAGTCCAAATCTCGGGAGGTGTCCTCCCCAGCTTCAGGGTTCTCGGGGCTTTTCAGGGAGATTCACAGGCAAACCTCCCGTGATCTCCGGTCGGAGGCGCTGACTCCAATCCTTCGGGATCTCAGGCCAAGGCCTCTCTGTTAGACCGAGGGTTCAACTTCAGCATATCTCAGTCCAAATCTCGGGAGTACTCCTCCAAACCGCGGTCGATCCCAGTCACCTCAGGGAGACCCAGTGTCCAACTCCTGAGCTCTCAATCACCTTTGCGGCAGAACTCATCCAATGCTCCTGAGTGCTCACGTCCGGACGGTGCGAACCAGGCTCCAAACCTGAGTGCTTTCGGGCGAACCTTGGAGAACAACCCCCATCTCGTCAAACCTCAGGATGCCTCAGTGGCTTCCGCGGGCAATTCGCGGAGGACCTGAATCCCATTCTCAGCAGTGCTTGTCGACATCTCGTCGGACCTCAGGCCCTGGAAGCCAGATCCAGGGCCAAATTCCATGGGGCCACAGTCCAAACCTCGGAACACCGGATCCAAATCCCGTGAGAACTCAGGCCTGATCGGCCACTCCCAGGCAAACATCTCGGTTAGGTGTCCGTATCTCAGGACAACTGTGCCAAAGTCTCGGAATGTCAGGTGTACTCGACGAGATCCAGGGGTACATGTCACGTGGTCTCCGTCTGAATGTGCCCCGCCACCTCCGACACTTGGGAGAGTGCTGGTCCAATCCGTGGACGCCAGGAGCCAGTCTCGTGGGATCTGATTCCAAATCGAGCCAGAACTCGTCAAAACCTCTTGAGTGTTTGTGCCCAAGTTAGGGGATCCCGATGCCACTCCGGGGTGATCTCGGCCGATGCCCAGGAGAACCCATCCAAATGTCAACAAACCCTGGCCCTGTCAGGGAGATTCACGGGCATATGTCACGTGATCACGGCCCCAGCCTCGGAAGAACGCACTCAAGTCTCCTGGGGCCACCGGCCATTGGATGAGAAACAGCATCTAAGTTCATCAGACTTCAGGTAAAACGCGGGAATGCTCAGGCAAATCTCGTGGGGATCTCTGGCCCAGTTAGCGAGATCCAGAAGCAATCCCAAGGGGGTTGAAATCCAATTGTCATTAGAACGGAGCCAAAACCCTGAGGTCTCACCCCAGTCAGGGGTCTCGAGCAGATAAACTCATGGGATCGCAGTCTAAATTTTGGAGGCCCTGACCCACATCTCAAGAGATCTCAAGCCCTGCATGCGAGTTCCCAGACACACGTTTCGGCATATCCGTCCAAACCTCGGAAGAGATATGGATATGTCCTGAGATGTCAGGAATGATCAGAGAGATGGTGAGGCACCTGTCTCGTTGATCTTAGTGCGAATCTCGTGAGGAATCTCCGAATCTGGTGGAATCTCCCATCTGTTCGGCCACTCGCAGGACCCGAGGTTACCGGATCGTAGTCCGGACCTCCCCAGAACTCATCCAAATCTCTTGAGACCTCGGGCGCAGTCAGTGAGCTGCAGGGCATAGCTCGCCCCTTCTCAGTCCAAACCGAGGGGACCACATGCAATGTTCGAGTGCTGTCGGGCCCAGTCAGGGAGATTCGGGGTCAAATCTGGCGTCTCCTCCGTCCATGCGTCGGAGGAACGCACTCAATGCTCCTGGGATCTCGGGGAGCTCTATGGGACAAAGAGCGTCTGACTTCAGGGGAGCTCCATCCAAATCTCGGGACGGCTCATGCAAATCTGGTGTGATCCCATGCCCAGTCCTCGAGTTCCAGGGGGCAATGCTCACATGATCTCCATCCCAATTTCAGGAGGGGCCCTGCAGATCCAGAGCGCTCATGTCAAGACATCAAGGCCCCGGTAACGAACCCGCGTGGTTTCAGGCCAAGTCTTGGGGGGAACAAACAGCAAGTCATGGCAGCACAGGCCCCCTCTGCAAGACCCGGGGGCAAACCTCTCATGGTTTTAGTCTGCATCTCGGGAGAGCGCCTCCAAACCGCAGGATACAACGGGGCCAGGCAGCGAGATGGAAAGACAAACCAAGTGGGATCCCAGCACACGTCTGGGGACACCTGGCCCCAATGGAACAAGATCTCGGGCCTTGTGGAGGTTATGGAGGTCGCTTGGCTCAGGATAGTCGTCCAAATCTCGGTAGAACTGCGCGAATGCCCTGAGGTCTCAGGAAACGTCAGCGAGACCCAGGGAGACACGCACATGATCTCCGTCGACATCGCGTTTGCAATCTCCCAACCTCGTGGGAGCTCTGGTGCGTTCCACTACAACCTGTGGCTACGTGCACCGTTTCGGATTTCAAATGTCGCCAGAGCTCCTCAAACCATCTTGAGACTTCGACCCCTTTCGGTGAGATCCGGGGGCGAATCTCAGCTGATCTCAGTCCAAATCTCGGGAGGTCTCCTCCCCAGCTTCAGGGTTCTCGGACAATTTCAGGGAGATTCACAGGCAAAACTCCCATGATCTCCGGTCGGATGCACTGACTCCAACCCACGGGATCTCAGGCCAAGGCCTCTCTGTTAGACACAGGGTTCAACTTCACAAATCTCAGTCCAAATCTCGGGAGAAAGCCTCCAAACCTCGGTCGACCCCGGTCACCATCAGGGCGACCCAGGGCCCAACTCCTGAGCTCTCAATCACCTTTGCAGCAGAACCCACCCAATGCCCCTGAGTCCTCACGTCCGGACGGTGCGAACCAGGCTCCAAACCTGAGTGCTTTCGTGCGAACCTTGGAGAACAAACCCCATCTTGTCAAAGCTCGGGACCCCTCAGTGGCTTCCGAGGGCAATTCGCAGGGGACCTGAATCCAATTCTCAGGAGTGCTCGTCGACATCTCATGGGACCACAGGCCCAGGAAGCCAGATCCAGGGCCAAATCTCATGGGACCGCAGTCCACACCTCGGAACACCGGATCCAAATCCTGTGAGAACTCAGGACCCGTCGGACTCTCCCAGGCAAACGTCTCCGTGTAGGTGTCCGAATCTCAGGACAACTGTGCCAAAGCCTCGAAATGTCAGGTGTACTCGCCGAGATCGAGGGGCACATGTCACGTGGTCTCCGTCTGAATGAGGCTCGCCACCTCCGACACTTGTGAGAACGCTGGTCCAATCCGTGAATGCCAGGAGCCAGTCTCGTGGGATCTGATTCCAAATCGAGCTGGAACTCGTCAAATTCTCTTTAGTGGTTTGTGCCCAAGTTATGGAATCCGGGTGATCTCAGCCAAAGTCCAGGAGAACTCATTCAAATGTCAAGAACCCCTGGCCCTGTCAGGGAGATTCACGGACATATGTCACGTGATCACAGCCCCAGGCTCGGAAGAACGCACTCAAATCTTGCGGGGCCACTGTCCGTTGCGTGAGAAACAGCATCTAAGTTCATCTGACTTTAGGCGTAACACGGGAACACACACGCAAATTCCGGGGGGACCTCTGGCCCAGTTAGCGAGATCCAGAAGCAATCCCCAGGGGGTTGAAATCCAATTGTCATTAGAACGAAACCAAATCCCTGAGGTCTCACCCCAGTCAGGGGTCTCAAGCAATTAAACTCATGGGATCGCAGTCTAAATTTTGGAGGCCCTGACCCACATCTCATGAGATCTCAGGCCCTGCCTGCGAGTTCCTGGAAACACGTGTCGGCATATCCGTCCAAATATCGGAAGAGCTATGGAAATGTCCTGAGATGTCAGGAATGATCAGAGAGATCGAGAGGCACCTGTCTCGTTGTTCTCAGGGCGAATCTCACGAGGAATCTCCGAATCTGGTGGAATCTCCGGTCCGTTCGGCCACTGGCAGGGCCCGAGGTCACCGGATCGTAGTCCAGACCTCCCCAGAACTCATCCAAATCTCTTGAGACCTCGGGCGCAGTCAGTGAGCGGCAGGGCAAAGCTCGCCCCTTCTCAGTCCAAACCTAGGGGACCACATGCAATGTTCGAGCACTGTCGGGCCCAGTCAGGGAGATTCGGGATCAAATATGGTGTCTCCTCCGTCCAAGCCTCGGAAGAACTCACTCAAAACTCCTGGGATCTCGGGGAGCTCTGTGGGACAGAGAGCACCTGACTTCAGGGGAGCTCCGTCCAAATCTCGGGACGGCTCATGCAAATCTGCCGTGATCCCATACCCAGTCCTCGAGATCCAGGGGGCAATGCTCACGTGATTTCCATCCCAATTTCAGGAGGGGCCCTGAAGTTCCAGAGCGCTCAGGTCCGGATATCAAGGCCCGGGTTCCAACCCCGCGTGGTTTCAGGCCAAATCTTGGGGGGAACAAACCGCAAGTCATGGCAGCACAGGCCCCCTCTGCAGTACCGGGGGGCAAAATTCTCGTGCTTTTAGTCTGCATCTCGGAAGAGCGCCTCCAAACCGCAGGAGACCACGGAGCCAGGCAGCCAGATGGAAGGGCAAATCAAATGGGATCCCAGCCCACGTCTGAGGACACCTGGCCCCCAGGGAACGAGGTCTCCGGCCTTGGGGAGGATAAGGAGGTCGCTTGGCTCAAGATAGCCGTCCAAATCTCGGTAGAACTGCGCGAATCCCCGGAGATCTCAGGAAAAGTCAGCGAGACCCAGGGACACACGGCACGTGATCTCCGTCGGCATCGCGTTCGAGATCTCCCAACGACGTTGGAGCTCTGGCCCGTTCCTCTAAAACCTGTGGCCACGTGCGCCGTTTCTGAGTTCAAATGTCGACAGAGCTCCACAAACCCTCTTGAGACCTCGGCCCCTTTCCGTGAGATCCGGGGGCGAATCTCAGCTGCTCTCAGTCCAAATCTCGGGAGGTGTCCTCCCCAGCTTCAGGGTTCTCGGGGCTTTTCAGGGAGATTCACAGGCAAACCTCCCGTGATCTCCGGTCGGAGGCGCTGACTCCAATCCTTCGGGATCTCAGGCCAAGGCCTCTCTGTTAGACCGAGGGTTCAACTTCAGCATATCTCAGTCCAAATCTCGGGAGTACTCCTCCAAACCGCGGTCGATCCCAGTCACCTCAGGGAGACCCAGTGTCCAACTCCTGAGCTCTCAATCACCTTTGCGGCAGAACTCATCCAATGCTCCTGAGTGCTCACGTCCGGACGGTGCGAACCAGGCTCCAAACCTGAGTGCTTTCGGGCGAACCTTGGAGAACAACCCCCATCTCGTCAAACCTCAGGATGCCTCAGTGGCTTCCGCGGGCAATTCGCGGAGGACCTGAATCCCATTCTCAGCAGTGCTTGTCGACATCTCGTCGGACCTCAGGCCCTGGAAGCCAGATCCAGGGCCAAATTCCATGGGGCCACAGTCCAAACCTCGGAACACCGGATCCAAATCCCGTGAGAACACAGGCCTGATCGACCACTCCCAGGCAAACATCTCGGTTAGGTGTCCGTATCTCAGGACAACTGTGCCAAAGTCTCGGAATGTCAGGTGTACTCGACGAGATCCAGGGGTACATGTCACGTGGTCTCCGTCTGAATGTGCCCCGCCACCTCCGACACTTGGGAGAGTGCTGGTCCAATCCGTGGATGCCAGGAGCCAGTCTCGTGGGATCTGATTCCAAATCGAGCCAGAACTCGTCAAAACCTCTTGAGTGTTTGTGCCCAAGTTAGGGGATCCCGATGCCACTCCGGGGTGATCTCGGCCGATGCCCAGGAGAACCCATCCAAATGTCAACAAACCCTGGCCCTGTCAGGGAGATTCACGGGCATATGTCACGTGATCACGGCCCCAGCCTCGGAAGAACGCACTCAAGTCTCCTGGGGCCACCGGCCATTGGATGAGAAACAGCATCTAAGTTCATCAGACTTCAGGTAAAACGCGGGAATGCTCAGGCAAATCTCGTGGGGATCTCTGGCCCAGTTAGCGAGATCCAGAAGCAATCCCAAGGGGGTTGAAATCCAATTGTCATTAGAACGGAGCCAAAACCCTGAGGTCTCACCCCAGTCAGGGGTCTCGAGCAGATAAACTCATGGGATCGCAGTCTAAATTTTGGAGGCCCTGACCCACATCTCAAGAGATCTCAAGCCCTGCATGCGAGTTCCCAGACACACGTTTCGGCATATCCGTCCAAAACTCGGAAGAGATATGGATATGTCCTGAGATGTCAGGAATGATCAGAGAGATGGTGAGGCACCTGTCTCGTTGATCTTAGTGCGAATCTCGTGAGGAATCTCCGAATCTGGTGGAATCTCCCATCTGTTCGGCCACTCGCAGGACCCGAGGTTACCGGATCGTAGTCCGGACCTCCCCAGAACTCATCCAAATCTCTTGAGACCTCGGGCGCAGTCAGTGAGCTGCAGGGCATAGCTCGCCCCTTCTCAGTCCAAACCGAGGGGACCACATGCAATGTTCGAGTGCTGTCGGGCCCAGTCAGGGAGATTCGGGGTCAAATCTGGCGTCTCCTCCGTCCATGCGTCGGAGGAACGCACTCAATGCTCCTGGGATCTCGGGGAGCTCTATGGGACAAAGAGCGTCTGACTTCAGGGGAGCTCCATCCAAATCTCGGGACGGCTCATGCAAATCTGGTGTGATCCCATGCCCAGTCCTCGAGTTCCAGGGGGCAATGCTCACATGATCTCCATCCCAATTTCAGGAGGGGCCCTGCAGATCCAGAGCGCTCACGTCAAGACATCAAGGCCCCGGTAACGAACCCGCGTGGTTTCAGGCCAAGTCTTGGGGGGAACAAACAGCAAGTCATGGCAGCACAGGCCCCCTCTGCAAGACCCGGGGGCAAACCTCTCATGGTTTTAGTCTGCATCTCGGGAGAGCGCCTCCAAACCGCAGGATACAACGGGGCCAGGCAGCGAGATGGAAAGACAAACCAAGTGGGATCCCAGCACACGTCTGGGGACACCTGGCCCCAATGGAACAAGATCTCGGGCCTTGTGGAGGTTATGGAGGTCGCTTGGCTCAGGATAGTCGTCCAAATCTCGGTAGAACTGCGCGAATGCCCTGAGGTCTCAGGAAACGTCAGCGAGACCCAGGGAGACACGCACATGATCTCCGTCGACATCGCGTTTGCAATCTCCCAACCTCGTGGGAGCTCTGGTGCGTTCCACTACAACCTGTGGCTACGTGCACCGTTTCGGATTTCAAATGTCGCCAGAGCTCCTCAAACCATCTTGAGACTTCGACCCCTTTCGGTGAGATCCGGGGGCGAATCTCAGCTGATCTCAGTCCAAATCTCGGGAGGTCTCCTCCCCAGCTTCAGGGTTCTCGGACAATTTCAGGGAGATTCACAGGCAAAACTCCCATGATCTCCGGTCGGATGCGCTGACTCCAACCCACGGGATCTCAGGCCAAGGCCTCTCTGTTAGACACAGGGTTCAACTTCACAAATCTCAGTCCAAATCTCGGGAGAAAGCCTCCAAACCTCGGTCGACCCCGGTCACCATCAGGGCGACCCAGGGCCCAACTCCTGAGCTCTCAATCACCTTTGCAGCAGAACCCACCCAATGCCCCTGAGTCCTCACGTCCGGACGGTGCGAACCAGGCTCCAAACCTGAGTGCTTTCGTGCGAACCTTGGAGAACAAACCCCATCTTGTCAAAGCTCGGGACCCCTCAGTGGCTTCCGAGGGCAATTCGCAGGGGACCTGAATCCAATTCTCAGGAGTGCTCGTCGACATCTCATGGGACCACAGGCCCAGGAAGCCAGATCCAGGGCCAAATCTCATGGGACCGCAGTCCACACCTCGGAACACCGGATCCAAATCCTGTGAGAACTCAGGACCCGTCGGACTCTCCCAGGCAAACGTCTCCGTGTAGGTGTCCGAATCTCAGGACAACTGTGCCAAAGCCTCGAAATGTCAGGTGTACTCGCCGAGATCGAGGGGCACATGTCACGTGGTCTCCGTCTGAATGAGGCTCGCCACCTCCGACACTTGTGAGAACGCTGGTCCAATCCGTGAATGCCAGGAGCCAGTCTCGTGGGATCTGATTCCAAATCGAGCTGGAACTCGTCAAAATCTCTTTAGTGGTTTGTGCCCAAGTTATGGAATCCGGGTGATCTCAGCCAAAGTCCAGGAGAACTCATTCAAATGTCAAGAACCCCTGGCCCTGTCAGGGAGATTCACGGACATATGTCACGTGATCACAGCCCCAGGCTCGGAAGAACGCACTCAAATCTTGCGGGGCCACTGTCCGTTGCGTGAGAAACAGCATCTAAGTTCATCTGACTTTAGGCGTAACACGGGAACACACACGCAAATTCCGGGGGGACCTCTGGCCCAGTTAGCGAGATCCAGAAGCAATCCCCAGGGGGTTGAAATCCAATTGTCATTAGAACGAAACCAAATCCCTGAGGTCTCACCCCAGTCAGGGGTCTCAAGCAATTAAACTCATGGGATCGCAGTCTAAATTTTGGAGGCCCTGACCCACATCTCATGAGATCTCAGGCCCTGCCTGCGAGTTCCTGGAAACACGTGTCGGCATATCCGTCCAAATATCGGAAGAGCTATGGAAATGTCCTGAGATGTCAGGAATGATCAGAGAGATCGAGAGGCACCTGTCTCGTTGTTCTCAGGGCGAATCTCACGAGGAATCTCCGAATCTGGTGGAATCTCCGGTCCGTTCGGCCACTGGCAGGGCCCGAGGTCACCGGATCGTAGTCCAGACCTCCCCAGAACTCATCCAAATCTCTTGAGACCTCGGGCGCAGTCAGTGAGCGGCAGGGCAAAGCTCGCCCCTTCTCAGTCCAAACCTAGGGGACCACATGCAATGTTCGAGCACTGTCGGGCCCAGTCAGGGAGATTCGGGATCAAATATGGTGTCTCCTCCGTCCAAGCCTCGGAAGAACTCACTCAAAACTCCTGGGATCTCGGGGAGCTCTGTGGGACAGAGAGCACCTGACTTCAGGGGAGCTCCGTCCAAATCTCGGGACGGCTCATGCAAATCTGCCGTGATCCCATACCCAGTCCTCGAGATCCAGGGGGCAATGCTCACGTGATTTCCATCCCAATTTCAGGAGGGGCCCTGAAGTTCCAGAGCGCTCAGGTCCGGATATCAAGGCCCGGGTTCCAACCCCGCGTGGTTTCAGGCCAAATCTTGGGGGGAACAAAACGCAAGTCATGGCAGCACAGGCCCCCTCTGCAGTACCGGGGGGCAAAATTCTCGTGCTTTTAGTCTGCATCTCGGAAGAGCGCCTCCAAAGCGCAGGAGACCACGGAGCCAGGCAGCCAGATGGAAGGGCAAATCAAATGGCATCCCAGCCCACGTCTGGGGACACCTGGCCCCCAGGGAACGAGGTCTCCGGCCTTGGGGAGGATAAGGAGGTCGCTTGGCTCAAGATAGCCGTCCAAATCTCGGTAGAACTGCGCGAATCCCCGGAGATCTCAGGAAAAGTCAGCGAGACCCAGGGACACACGGCACGTGATCTCCGTCGGCATCGCGTTCGAGATCTCCCAACGACGTTGGAGCTCTGGCCCGTTCCTCTAAAACCTGTGGCCACGTGCGCCGTTTCTGAGTTCAAATGTCGACAGAGCTCCACAAACCCTCTTGAGACCTCGGCCCCTTTCCGTGAGATCCGGGGGCGAATCTCAGCTGCTCTCAGTCCAAATCTCGGGAGGTGTCCTCCCCAGCTTCAGGGTTCTCGGGGCTTTTCAGGGAGATTCACAGGCAAACCTCCCGTGATCTCCGGTCGGAGGCGCTGACTCCAATCCTTCGGGATCTCAGGCCAAGGCCTCTCTGTTAGACCGAGGGTTCAACTTCAGCATATCTCAGTCCAAATCTCGGGAGTACTCCTCCAAACCGCGGTCGATCCCAGTCACCTCAGGGAGACCCAGTGTCCAACTCCTGAGCTCTCAATCACCTTTGCGGCAGAACTCATCCAATGCTCCTGAGTGCTCACGTCCGGACGGTGCGAACCAGGCTCCAAACCTGAGTGCTTTTGGGCGAACCTTGGAGAACAACCCCCATCTCGTCAAACCTCAGGATGCCTCAGTGGCTTCCGCGGGCAATTCGCGGAGGACCTGAATCCCATTCTCAGCAGTGCTTGTCGACATCTCGTCGGACCTCAGGCCCTGGAAGCCAGATCCAGGGCCAAATTCCATGGGGCCACAGTCCAAACCTCGGAACACCGGATCCAAATCCCGTGAGAACTCAGGCCTGATCGGCCACTCCCAGGCAAACATCTCGGTTAGGTGTCCGTATCTCAGGACAACTGTGCCAAAGTCTCGGAATGTCAGGTGTACTCGACGAGATCCAGGGGTACATGTCACGTGGTCTCCGTCTGAATGTGCCCCGCCACCTCCGACACTTGGGAGAGTGCTGGTCCAATCCGTGGATGCCAGGAGCCAGTCTCGTGGGATCTGATTCCAAATCGAGCCAGAACTCGTCAAAACCTCTTGAGTGTTTGCGCCCAAGTTAGGGGATCCCGATGCCACTCCGGGGTGATCTCGGCCGATGCCCAGGAGAACCCATCCAAATGTCAACAAACCCTGGCCCTGTCAGGGAGATTCACGGGCATATGTCACGTGATCACGGCCCCAGCCTCGGAAGAACGCACTCAAGTCTCCTGGGGCCACCGGCCATTGGATGAGAAACAGCATCTAAGTTCATCAGACTTCAGGTAAAACGCGGGAATGCTCAGGCAAATCTCGTGGGGATCTCTGGCCCAGTTAGCGAGATCCAGAAGCAATCCCAAGGGGGTTGAAATCCAATTGTCATTAGAACGGAGCCAAAACCCTGAGGTCTCACCCCAGTCAGGGGTCTCGAGCAGATAAACTCATGGGATCGCAGTCTAAATTTTGGAGGCCCTGACCCACATCTCAAGAGATCTCAAGCCCTGCATGCGAGTTCCCAGACACACGTTTCGGCATATCCGTCCAAAACTCGGAAGAGATATGGATATGTCCTGAGATGTCAGGAATGATCAGAGAGATGGTGAGGCACCTGTCTCGTTGATCTTAGTGCGAATCTCGTGAGGAATCTCCGAATCTGGTGGAATCTCCCATCTGTTCGGCCACTCGCAGGACCCGAGGTTACCGGATCGTAGTCCGGACCTCCCCAGAACTCATCCAAATCTCTTGAGACCTCGGGCGCAGTCAGTGAGCTGCAGGGCATAGCTCGCCCCTTCTCAGTCCAAACCGAGGGGACCACATGCAATGTTCGAGTGCTGTCGGGCCCAGTCAGGGAGATTCGGGGTCAAATCTGGCGTCTCCTCCGTCCATGCGTCGGAGGAACGCACTCAATGCTCCTGGGATCTCGGGGAGCTCTATGGGACAAAGAGCGTCTGACTTCAGGGGAGCTCCATCCAAATCTCGGGACGGCTCATGCAAATCTGGTGTGATCCCATGCCCAGTCCTCGAGTTCCAGGGGGCAATGCTCACATGATCTCCATCCCAATTTCAGGAGGGGCCCTGCAGATCCAGAGCGCTCACGTCAAGACATCAAGGCCCCGGTAACGAACCCGCGTGGTTTCAGGCCAAGTCTTGGGGGGAACAAACAGCAAGTCATGGCAGCACAGGCCCCCTCTGCAAGACCCGGGGGCAAACCTCTCATGGTTTTAGTCTGCATCTCGGGAGAGCGCCTCCAAACCGCAGGATACAACGGGGCCAGGCAGCGAGATGGAAAGACAAACCAAGTGGGATCCCAGCACACGTCTGGGGACACCTGGCCCCAATGGAACAAGATCTCGGGCCTTGTGGAGGTTATGGAGGTCGCTTGGCTCAGGATAGTCGTCCAAATCTCGGTAGAACTGCGCGAATGCCCTGAGGTCTCAGGAAACGTCAGCGAGACCCAGGGAGACACGCACATGATCTCCGTCGACATCGCGTTTGCAATCTCCCAACCTCGTGGGAGCTCTGGTGCGTTCCACTACAACCTGTGGCTACGTGCACCGTTTCGGATTTCAAATGTCGCCAGAGCTCCTCAAACCATCTTGAGACTTCGACCCCTTTCGGTGAGATCCGGGGGCGAATCTCAGCTGATCTCAGTCCAAATCTCGGGAGGTCTCCTCCCCAGCTTCAGGGTTCTCGGACAATTTCAGGGAGATTCACAGGCAAAACTCCCATGATCTCCGGTCGGATGCGCTGACTCCAACCCACGGGATCTCAGGCCAAGGCCTCTCTGTTAGACACAGGGTTCAACTTCACAAATCTCAGTCCAAATCTCGGGAGAAAGCCTCCAAACCTCGGTCGACCCCGGTCACCATCAGGGCGACCCAGGGCCCAACTCCTGAGCTCTCAATCACCTTTGCAGCAGAACCCACCCAATGCCCCTGAGTCCTCACGTCCGGACGGTGCGAACCAGGCTCCAAACCTGAGTGCTTTCGTGCGAACCTTGGAGAACAAACCCCATCTTGTCAAAGCTCGGGACCCCTCAGTGGCTTCCGAGGGCAATTCGCAGGGGACCTGAATCCAATTCTCAGGAGTGCTCGTCGACATCTCATGGGACCACAGGCCCAGGAAGCCAGATCCAGGGCCAAATCTCATGGGGCCGCAGTCCACACCTCGGAACACCGGATCCAAATCCTGTGAGAACTCAGGACCCGTCGGACTCTCCCAGGCAAACGTCTCCGTGTAGGTGTCCGAATCTCAGGACAACTGTGCCAAAGCCTCGAAATGTCAGGTGTACTCGCCGAGATCGAGGGGCACATGTCACGTGGTCTCCGTCTGAATGAGGCTCGCCACCTCCGACACTTGTGAGAACGCTGGTCCAATCCGTGAATGCCAGGAGCCAGTCTCGTGGGATCGGATTCCAAATCGAGCTGGAACTCGTCAAAATCTCTTTAGTGGTTTGTGCCCAAGTTATGGAATCCGGGTGATCTCAGCCAAAGTCCAGGAGAACTCATTCAAATGTCAAGAACCCCTGGCCCTGTCAGGGAGATTCACGGACATATGTCACGTGATCACAGCCCCAGGCTCGGAAGAACGCACTCAAATCTTGCGGGGCCACTGTCCGTTGCGTGAGAAACAGCATCTAAGTTCATCTGACTTTAGGCGTAACACGGGAACACACACGCAAATTCCGGGGGGACCTCTGGCCCAGTTAGCGAGATCCAGAAGCAATCCCCAGGGGGTTGAAATCCAATTGTCATTAGAACGAAACCAAATCCCTGAGGTCTCACCCCAGTCAGGGGTCTCAAGCAATTAAACTCATGGGATCGCAGTCTAAACTTTGGAGGCCCTGACCCACATCTCATGAGATCTCAGGCCCTGCCTGCGAGTTCCTGGAAACACGTGTCGGCATATCCGTCCAAATATCGGAAGAGCTATGGAAATGTCCTGAGTTGTCAGGAATGATCAGAGAGATCGAGAGGCACCTGTCTCGTTGTTCTCAGGGCGAATCTCACGAGGAATCTCCGAATCTGGTGGAATCTCCGGTCCGTTCGGCCACTGGCAGGGCCCGAGGTCACCGGATCGTAGTCCAGACCTCCCCAGAACTCAACCAAATCTCTTGAGACCTCGGGCGCAGTCAGTGAGCGGCAGGGCAAAGCTCGCCCCTTCTCAGTCCAAACCTAGGGGACCACATGCAATGTTCGAGCACTGTCGGGCCCAGTCAGGGAGATTCGGGATCAAATATGGTGTCTCCTCCGTCCAAGCCTCGGAAGAACTCACTCAAAACTCCTGGGATCTCGGGGAGCTCTGTGGGACAGAGAGCACCTGACTTCAGGGGAGCTCCGTCCAAATCTCGGGACGGCTCATGCAAATCTGCCGTGATCCCATACCCAGTCCTCGAGATCCAGGGGGCAATGCTCACGTGATTTCCATCCCAATTTCAGGAGGGGCCCTGAAGTTCCAGAGCGCTCAGGTCCGGATATCAAGGCCCGGGTTCCAACCCCGCGTGGTTTCAGGCCAAATCTTGGGGGGAACAAACCGCAAGTCATGGCAGCACAGGCCCCCTCTGCAGTACCGGGGGGCAAAATTCTCGTGCTTTTAGTCTGCATCTCGGAAGAGCGCCTCCAAACCGCAGGAGACCACGGAGCCAGGCAGCCAGATGGAAGGGCAAATCAAATGGGATCCCAGCCCACGTCTGGGGACACCTGGCCCCCAGGGAACGAGGTCTCCGGCCTTGGGGAGGATAAGGAGGTCGCTTGGCTCAAGATAGCCGTCCAAATCTCGGTAGAACTGCGCGAATCCCCGGAGATCTCAGGAAAAGTCAGCGAGACCCAGGGACACACGGCACGTGATCTCCGTCGGCATCGCGTTCGAGATCTCCCAACGACGTTGGAGCTCTGGCCCGTTCCTCTAAAACCTGTGGCCACGTGCGCCGTTTCTGAGTTCAAATGTCGACAGAGCTCCACAAACCCTCTTGAGACCTCGGCCCCTTTCCGTGAGATCCGGGGGCGAATCTCAGCTGCTCTCAGTCCAAATCTCGGGAGGTGTCCTCCCCAGCTTCAGGGTTCTCGGGGCTTTTCAGGGAGATTCACAGGCAAACCTCCCGTGATCTCCGGTCGGAGGCGCTGACTCCAATCCTTCGGGATCTCAGGCCAAGGCCTCTCTGTTAGACCGAGGGTTCAACTTCAGCATATCTCAGTCCAAATCTCGGGAGTACTCCTCCAAACCGCGGTCGATCCCAGTCACCTCAGGGAGACCCAGTGTCCAACTCCTGAGCTCTCAATCACCTTTGCGGCAGAACTCATCCAATGCTCCTGAGTGCTCACGTCCGGACGGTGCGAACCAGGCTCCAAACCTGAGTGCTTTCGGGCGAACCTTGGAGAACAACCCCCATCTCGTCAAACCTCAGGATGCCTCAGTGGCTTCCGCGGGCAATTCGCGGAGGACCTGAATCCCATTCTCAGCAGTGCTTGTCGACATCTCGTCGGACCTCAGGCCCTGGAAGCCAGATCCAGGGCCAAATTCCATGGGGCCACAGTCCAAACCTCGGAACACCGGATCCAAATCCCGTGAGAACACAGGCCTGATCGGCCACTCCCAGGCAAACATCTCGGTTAGGTGTCCGTATCTCAGGACAACTGTGCCAAAGTCTCGGAATGTCAGGTGTACTCGACGAGATCCAGGGGTACATGTCACGTGGTCTCCGTCTGAATGTGCCCCGCCACCTCCGACACTTGGGAGAGTGCTGGTCCAATCCGTGGATGCCAGGAGCCAGTCTCGTGGGATCTGATTCCAAATCGAGCCAGAACTCGTCAAAACCTCTTGAGTGTTTGCGCCCAAGTTAGGGGATCCCGATGCCACTCCGGGGTGATCTCGGCCGATGCCCAGGAGAACCCATCCAAATGTCAACAAACCCTGGCCCTGTCAGGGAGATTCACGGGCATATGTCACGTGATCACGGCCCCAGCCTCGGAAGAACGCACTCAAGTCTCCTGGGGCCACCGGCCATTGGATGAGAAACAGCATCTAAGTTCATCAGACTTCAGGTAAAACGCGGGAATGCTCAGGCAAATCTCGTGGGGATCTCTGGCCCAGTTAGCGAGATCCAGAAGCAATCCCAAGGGGGTTGAAATCCAATTGTCATTAGAACGGAGCCAAAACCCTGAGGTCTCACCCCAGTCAGGGGTCTCGAGCAGATAAACTCATGGGATCGCAGTCTAAATTTTGGAGGCCCTGACCCACATCTCAAGAGATCTCAAGCCCTGCATGCGAGTTCCCAGACACACGTTTCGGCATATCCGTCCAAAACTCGGAAGAGATATGGATATGTCCTGAGATGTCAGGAATGATCAGAGAGATGGTGAGGCACCTGTCTCGTTGATCTTAGTGCGAATCTCGTGAGGAATCTCCGAATCTGGTGGAATCTCCCATCTGTTCGGCCACTCGCAGGACCCGAGGTTACCGGATCGTAGTCCGGACCTCCCCAGAACTCATCCAAATCTCTTGAGACCTCGGGCGCAGTCAGTGAGCTGCAGGGCATAGCTCGCCCCTTCTCAGTCCAAACCGAGGGGACCACATGCAATGTTCGAGTGCTGTCGGGCCCAGTCAGGGAGATTCGGGGTCAAATCTGGCGTCTCCTCCGTCCATGCGTCGGAGGAACGCACTCAATGCTCCTGGGATCTCGGGGAGCTCTATGGGACAAAGAGCATCTGACTTCAGGGGAGCTCCATCCAAATCTCGGGACGGCTCATGCAAATCTGGTGTGATCCCATGCCCAGTCCTCGAGTTCCAGGGGGCAATGCTCACATGATCTCCATCCCAATTTCAGGAGGGGCCCTGCAGATCCAGAGCGCTCACGTCAAGACATCAAGGCCCCGGTAACGAACCCGCGTGGTTTCAGGCCAAGTCTTGGGGGGAACAAACAGCAAGTCATGGCAGCACAGGCCCCCTCTGCAAGACCCGGGGGCAAACCTCTCATGGTTTTAGTCTGCATCTCGGGAGAGCGCCTCCAAACCGCAGGATACAACGGGGCCAGGCAGCGAGATGGAAAGACAAACCAAGTGGGATCCCAGCACACGTCTGGGGACACCTGGCCCCAATGGAACAAGATCTCGGGCCTTGTGGAGGTTATGGAGGTCGCTTGGCTCAGGATAGTCGTCCAAATCTCGGTAGAACTGCGCGAATGCCCTGAGGTCTCAGGAAACGTCAGCGAGACCCAGGGAGACACGCACATGATCTCCGTCGACATCGCGTTTGCAATCTCCCAACCTCGTGGGAGCTCTGGTGCGTTCCACTACAACCTGTGGCTACGTGCACCGTTTCGGATTTCAAATGTCGCCAGAGCTCCTCAAACCATCTTGAGACTTCGACCCCTTTCGGTGAGATCCGGGGGCGAATCTCAGCTGATCTCAGTCCAAATCTCGGGAGGTCTCCTCCCCAGCTTCAGGGTTCTCGGACAATTTCAGGGAGATTCACAGGCAAAACTCCCATGATCTCCGGTCGGATGCGCTGACTCCAACCCACGGGATCTCAGGCCAAGGCCTCTCTGTTAGACACAGGGTTCAACTTCACAAATCTCAGTCCAAATCTCGGGAGAAAGCCTCCAAACCTCGGTCGACCCCGGTCACCATCAGGGCGACCCAGGGCCCAACTCCTGAGCTCTCAATCACCTTTGCAGCAGAACCCACCCAATGCCCCTGAGTCCTCACGTCCGGACGGTGCGAACCAGGCTCCAAACCTGAGTGCTTTCGTGCGAACCTTGGAGAACAAACCCCATCTTGTCAAAGCTCGGGACCCCTCAGTGGCTTCCGAGGGCAATTCGCAGGGGACCTGAATCCAATTCTCAGGAGTGCTCGTCGACATCTCATGGGACCACAGGCCCAGGAAGCCAGATCCAGGGCCAAATCTCATGGGGCCGCAGTCCACACCTCGGAACACCGGATCCAAATCCTGTGAGAACTCAGGACCCGTCGGACTCTCCCAGGCAAACGTCTCCGTGTAGGTGTCCGAATCTCAGGACAACTGTGCCAAAGCCTCGAAATGTCAGGTGTACTCGCCGAGATCGAGGGGCACATGTCACGTGGTCTCCGTCTGAATGAGGCTCGCCACCTCCGACACTTGTGAGAACGCTGGTCCAATCCGTGAATGCCAGGAGCCAGTCTCGTGGGATCGGATTCCAAATCGAGCTGGAACTCGTCAAAATCTCTTTAGTGGTTTGTGCCCAAGTTATGGAATCCGGGTGATCTCAGCCAAAGTCCAGGAGAACTCATTCAAATGTCAAGAACCCCTGGCCCTGTCAGGGAGATTCACGGACATATGTCACGTGATCACAGCCCCAGGCTCGGAAGAACGCACTCAAATCTTGCGGGGCCACTGTCCGTTGCGTGAGAAACAGCATCTAAGTTCATCTGACTTTAGGCGTAACACGGGAACACACACGCAAATTCCGGGGGGACCTCTGGCCCAGTTAGCGAGATCCAGAAGCAATCCCCAGGGGGTTGAAATCCAATTGTCATTAGAACGAAACCAAATCCCTGAGGTCTCACCCCAGTCAGGGGTCTCAAGCAATTAAACTCATGGGATCGCAGTCTAAACTTTGGAGGCCCTGACCCACATCTCATGAGATCTCAGGCCCTGCCTGCGAGTTCCTGGAAACACGTGTCGGCATATCCGTCCAAATATCGGAAGAGCTATGGAAATGTCCTGAGTTGTCAGGAATGATCAGAGAGATCGAGAGGCACCTGTCTCGTTGTTCTCAGGGCGAATCTCACGAGGAATCTCCGAATCTGGTGGAATCTCCGGTCCGTTCGGCCACTGGCAGGGCCCGAGGTCACCGGATCGTAGTCCAGACCTCCCCAGAACTCAACCAAATCTCTTGAGACCTCGGGCGCAGTCAGTGAGCGGCAGGGCAAAGCTCGCCCCTTCTCAGTCCAAACCTAGGGGACCACATGCAATGTTCGAGCACTGTCGGGCCCAGTCAGGGAGATTCGGGATCAAATATGGTGTCTCCTCCGTCCAAGCCTCGGAAGAACTCACTCAAAACTCCTGGGATCTCGGGGAGCTCTGTGGGACAGAGAGCACCTGACTTCAGGGGAGCTCCGTCCAAATCTCGGGACGGCTCATGCAAATCTGCCGTGATCCCATACCCAGTCCTCGAGATCCAGGGGGCAATGCTCACGTGATTTCCATCCCAATTTCAGGAGGGGCCCTGAAGTTCCAGAGCGCTCAGGTCCGGATATCAAGGCCCGGGTTCCAACCCCGCGTGGTTTCAGGCCAAATCTTGGGGGGAACAAACCGCAAGTCATGGCAGCACAGGCCCCCTCTGCAGTACCGGGGGGCAAAATTCTCGTGCTTTTAGTCTGCATCTCGGAAGAGCGCCTCCAAACCGCAGGAGACCACGGAGCCAGGCAGCCAGATGGAAGGGCAAATCAAATGGGATCCCAGCCCACGTCTGGGGACACCTGGCCCCCAGGGAACGAGGTCTCCGGCCTTGGGGAGGATAAGGAGGTCGCTTGGCTCAAGATAGCCGTCCAAATCTCGGTAGAACTGCGCGAATCCCCGGAGATCTCAGGAAAAGTCAGCGAGACCCAGGGACACACGGCACGTGATCTCCGTCGGCATCGCGTTCAAGATCTCCCAACGACGTTGGAGCTCTGGCCCGTTCCTCTAAAACCTGTGGCCACGTGCGCCGTTTCTGAGTTCAAATGTCGACAGAGCTCCACAAACCCTCTTGAGACCTCGGCCCCTTTCCGTGAGATCCGGGGGCGAATCTCAGCTGCTCTCAGTCCAAATCTCGGGAGGTGTCCTCCCCAGCTTCAGGGTTCTCGGGGCTTTTCAGGGAGATTCACAGGCAAACCTCCCGTGATCTCCGGTCGGAGGCGCTGACTCCAATCCTTCGGGATCTCAGGCCAAGGCCTCTCTGTTAGACCGAGGGTTCAACTTCAGCATATCTCAGTCCAAATCTCGGGAGTACTCCTCCAAACCGCGGTCGATCCCAGTCACCTCAGGGAGACCCAGTGTCCAACTCCTGAGCTCTCAATCACCTTTGCGGCAGAACTCATCCAATGCTCCTGAGTGCTCACGTCCGGACGGTGCGAACCAGGCTCCAAACCTGAGTGCTTTCGGGCGAACCTTGGAGAACAACCCCCATCTCGTCAAACCTCAGGATGCCTCAGTGGCTTCCGCGGGCAATTCGCGGAGGACCTGAATCCCATTCTCAGCAGTGCTTGTCGACATCTCGTCGGACCTCAGGCCCTGGAAGCCAGATCCAGGGCCAAATTCCATGGGGCCACAGTCCAAACCTCGGAACACCGGATCCAAATCCCGTGAGAACACAGGCCTGATCGGCCACTCCCAGGCAAACATCTCGGTTAGGTGTCCGTATCTCAGGACAACTGTGCCAAAGTCTCGGAATGTCAGGTGTACTCGACGAGATCCAGGGGTACATGTCACGTGGTCTCCGTCTGAATGTGCCCCGCCACCTCCGACACTTGGGAGAGTGCTGGTCCAATCCGTGGATGCCAGGAGCCAGTCTCGTGGGATCTGATTCCAAATCGAGCCAGAACTCGTCAAAACCTCTTGAGTGTTTGCGCCCAAGTTAGGGGATCCCGATGCCACTCCGGGGTGATCTCGGCCGATGCCCAGGAGAACCCATCCAAATGTCAACAAACCCTGGCCCTGTCAGGGAGATTCACGGGCATATGTCACGTGATCACGGCCCCAGCCTCGGAAGAACGCACTCAAGTCTCCTGGGGCCACCGGCCATTGGATGAGAAACAGCATCTAAGTTCATCAGACTTCAGGTAAAACGCGGGAATGCTCAGGCAAATCTCGTGGGGATCTCTGGCCCAGTTAGCGAGATCCAGAAGCAATCCCAAGGGGGTTGAAATCCAATTGTCATTAGAACGGAGCCAAAACCCTGAGGTCTCACCCCAGTCAGGGGTCTCGAGCAGATAAACTCATGGGATCGCAGTCTAAATTTTGGAGGCCCTGACCCACATCTCAAGAGATCTCAAGCCCTGCATGCGAGTTCCCAGACACACGTTTCGGCATATCCGTCCAAAACTCGGAAGAGATATGGATATGTCCTGAGATGTCAGGAATGATCAGAGAGATGGTGAGGCACCTGTCTCGTTGATCTTAGTGCGAATCTCGTGAGGAATCTCCGAATCTGGTGGAATCTCCCATCTGTTCGGCCACTCGCAGGACCCGAGGTTACCGGATCGTAGTCCGGACCTCCCCAGAACTCATCCAAATCTCTTGAGACCTCGGGCGCAGTCAGTGAGCTGCAGGGCATAGCTCGCCCCTTCTCAGTCCAAACCGAGGGGACCACATGCAATGTTCGAGTGCTGTCGGGCCCAGTCAGGGAGATTCGGGGTCAAATCTGGCGTCTCCTCCGTCCATGCGTCGGAGGAACGCACTCAATGCTCCTGGGATCTCGGGGAGCTCTATGGGACAAAGAGCGTCTGACTTCAGGGGAGCTCCATCCAAATCTCGGGACGGCTCATGCAAATCTGGTGTGATCCCATGCCCAGTCCTCGAGTTCCAGGGGGCAATGCTCACATGATCTCCATCCCAATTTCAGGAGGGGCCCTGCAGATCCAGAGCGCTCACGTCAAGACATCAAGGCCCCGGTAACGAACCCGCGTGGTTTCAGGCCAAGTCTTGGGGGGAACAAACAGCAAGTCATGGCAGCACAGGCCCCCTCTGCAAGACCCGGGGGCAAACCTCTCATGGTTTTAGTCTGCATCTCGGGAGAGCGCCTCCAAACCGCAGGATACAACGGGGCCAGGCAGCGAGATGGAAAGACAAACCAAGTGGGATCCCAGCACACGTCTGGGGACACCTGGCCCCAATGGAACAAGATCTCGGGCCTTGTGGAGGTTATGGAGGTCGCTTGGCTCAGGATAGTCGTCCAAATCTCGGTAGAACTGCGCGAATGCCCTGAGGTCTCAGGAAACGTCAGCGAGACCCAGGGAGACACGCACATGATCTCCGTCGACATCGCGTTTGCAATCTCCCAACCTCGTGGGAGCTCTGGTGCGTTCCACTACAACCTGTGGCTACGTGCACCGTTTCGGATTTCAAATGTCGCCAGAGCTCCTCAAACCATCTTGAGACTTCGACCCCTTTCGGTGAGATCCGGGGGCGAATCTCAGCTGATCTCAGTCCAAATCTCGGGAGGTCTCCTCCCCAGCTTCAGGGTTCTCGGACAATTTCAGGGAGATTCACAGGCAAAACTCCCATGATCTCCGGTCGGATGCGCTGACTCCAACCCACGGGATCTCAGGCCAAGGCCTCTCTGTTAGACACAGGGTTCAACTTCACAAATCTCAGTCCAAATCTCGGGAGAAAGCCTCCAAACCTCGGTCGACCCCGGTCACCATCAGGGCGACCCAGGGCCCAACTCCTGAGCTCTCAATCACCTTTGCAGCAGAACCCACCCAATGCCCCTGAGTCCTCACGTCCGGACGGTGCGAACCAGGCTCCAAACCTGAGTGCTTTCGTGCGAACCTTGGAGAACAAACCCCATCTTGTCAAAGCTCGGGACCCCTCAGTGGCTTCCGAGGGCAATTCGCAGGGGACCTGAATCCAATTCTCAGGAGTGCTCGTCGACATCTCATGGGACCACAGGCCCAGGAAGCCAGATCCAGGGCCAAATCTCATGGGGCCGCAGTCCACACCTCGGAACACCGGATCCAAATCCTGTGAGAACTCAGGACCCGTCGGACTCTCCCAGGCAAACGTCTCCGTGTAGGTGTCCGAATCTCAGGACAACTGTGCCAAAGCCTCGAAATGTCAGGTGTACTCGCCGAGATCGAGGGGCACATGTCACGTGGTCTCCGTCTGAATGAGGCTCGCCACCTCCGACACTTGTGAGAACGCTGGTCCAATCCGTGAATGCCAGGAGCCAGTCTCGTGGGATCGGATTCCAAATCGAGCTGGAACTCGTCAAAATCTCTTTAGTGGTTTGTGCCCAAGTTATGGAATCCGGGTGATCTCAGCCAAAGTCCAGGAGAACTCATTCAAATGTCAAGAACCCCTGGCCCTGTCAGGGAGATTCACGGACATATGTCACGTGATCACAGCCCCAGGCTCGGAAGAACGCACTCAAATCTTGCGGGGCCACTGTCCGTTGCGTGAGAAACAGCATCTAAGTTCATCTGACTTTAGGCGTAACACGGGAACACACACGCAAATTCCGGGGGGACCTCTGGCCCAGTTAGCGAGATCCAGAAGCAATCCCCAGGGGGTTGAAATCCAATTGTCATTAGAACGAAACCAAATCCCTGAGGTCTCACCCCAGTCAGGGGTCTCAAGCAATTAAACTCATGGGATCGCAGTCTAAATTTTGGAGGCCCTGACCCACATCTCATGAGATCTCAGGCCCTGCCTGCGAGTTCCTGGAAACACGTGTCGGCATATCCGTCCAAATATCGGAAGAGCTATGGAAATGTCCTGAGTTGTCAGGAATGATCAGAGAGATCGAGAGGCACCTGTCTCGTTGTTCTCAGGGCGAATCTCACGAGGAATCTCTGAATCTGGTGGAATCTCCGGTCCGTTCGGCCACTGGCAGGGCCCGAGGTCACCGGATCGTAGTCCAGACCTCCCCAGAACTCAACCAAATCTCTTGAGACCTCGGGCGCAGTCAGTGAGCGGCAGGGCAAAGCTCGCCCCTTCTCAGTCCAAACCTAGGGGACCACATGCAATGTTCGAGCACTGTCGGGCCCAGTCAGGGAGATTCGGGATCAAATATGGTGTCTCCTCCGTCCAAGCCTCGGAAGAACTCACTCAAAACTCCTGGGATCTCGGGGAGCTCTGTGGGACAGAGAGCACCTGACTTCAGGGGAGCTCCGTCCAAATCTCGGGACGGCTCATGCAAATCTGCCGTGATCCCATACCCAGTCCTCGAGATCCAGGGGGCAATGCTCACGTGATTTCCATCCCAATTTCAGGAGGGGCCCTGAAGTTCCAGAGCGCTCAGGTCCGGATATCAAGGCCCGGGTTCCAACCCCGCGTGGTTTCAGGCCAAATCTTGGGGGGAACAAACCGCAAGTCATGGCAGCA
>NW_026992061.1:0-32099 GCF_029215605.1 Mirounga angustirostris | reverse complement strand
TTTAGTTAACATTGCCGTTCCTGAAGCCAGAGGAATTTCACAGTGCTCGTGCAGGAGAGACGGGGGAAAGGGTCCCGTCCGTGAAATGGAGCGAGAAACAGGCCGCTGCGGAAGGCCGCTCTCAACTCACCTCTTGTGGAGGAGGCCGGTCCCCTTGCCCCGGGTGTGCCTGCAGGCCTACAGCCAAGCCCCTCAGTCGAAGGAACAAGTGTGTAGAGAATTCCTGCTTCAGCGAAAAGAGGCCTTCCCGAGGCTGGAAGCATGTTGCTGTGTGCATGCGTGAGAGAACGGCAAGGGAGTCCCCAACCATTTTCCGTGGGAGACTCAGGCCCCGGAAGAAGGCCGAGCACGACTCCTCACTGGTGTCATGGTCTGTGGGGGGAAGCAGTTTACTCTGCACTGTGGGTGAGAGCCTGGGGACGGGTTCCATACGTAAACTCGATGGAGAAACAGGCCGGTGCAGAAGGCAGCTGTCAGCTCCCTCCTGGGTTACGGGGCTGGTACCGTTGCCCCGTGTGTGCCTGCAGGCCTAAAGCCAAGCACCTAAGTCGAAGGAACAAGTGCGGAGAGAATTCCTGCTTCAGCGGAAATAGGCCTTCCTGAGGCTGGAAGCGTGTTGCTGTGTGCATGCGTGAGCGCACTGCAACGGAGTCCCAAACCATTTTCCGTGGGAGCCTCAGGCCGCTGCAGAAGGCAGCACACGACTCCCCACGTGTTTCAGGAAGCTAGCCCTGCGGCCCCACTTGTGCACGGAAGTCTAATCGCTTGCGTTCTACCTCGAAGAAACAACAGTGTACAGAAGCCGTGCTTTGGCTACCGTCGACCCCTCTGTGGGAGGAAGCAGTTTATGCTGCAGTGTGGGTGAGGTCCTGGGGGGGGGGGGGGGGGCGGGTTCCATAGGTAAAATCGAGGCAGAACCAGGCCGGCGCAGAAGGCAGCTGTCAACTCACTCCTTGTTTACGAGGCTGGTACCGTTGCCCCGTACGTGTGCCTGCAGGCCTAAAGCCAAGCCCCTGAGTCGAAGGAACAAGTGTGTGGAGAATTCCTGCTTCAGCGAAAAGAGGCCTTCCCGAGGCTGGAAGCATGTTGCTGTGTGCATGCGTGAGAGAACGGCAAGGGAGTCCCCAACCATTTTCCGCGGGAGACTCAGGCCCCGGAAGAAGGCCGAGCACGACTCCCCACTGGTGTCGTGGTCTGTGGGAGGAAGCAGTTCACTCTGCACTGTGGGTGAGAGCCTGCGGACGGGTTCCATTCGTAAACTCGATGGAGAAACAGGCCGGTGCCGAAGGCAGCTGTCAGCTCACTCCTTGTTTACGAGGCTGGTACCGTTGCCCCGTGTGTGCCTGCAGGCCTGAAGCCAAGCACCTAAGTGGAGGGAACAAGTCTGCAGAGAATTCCTGCTTCAGCGAAAAGAGGCCTTCCTGAGGCTGGAAGCATGTTGCTGTGTGCATGCGTGAGAGAACTGCAAGGGAGTCCCAAAACATTTTCCGTGGGAGACTCAGGCCCCGGAAGAAAGCAGAGCACGACTCCCCACTTGTGTCATGGTCTGTGGGAGGAAGCAGTTTACCGTGTACTGTAGCTGAGAGCCTGGGGAACGGGTTCCACCCGTAAAATCGAGGGAGCACCAAGGCCGGCGCGGAAGGCAGCTCTCAGCTCACCTCTTGTTTACGCGCCTACTCCCGTTGCCCCGTGTGTGCGTGCAGGCTTGAAGGCAACCCCCTAACTCGAAGGAACAACTCTGCTGAGAACCCGTGCTTCAGCCGAAAGAGCCGTTCCTGAGGGTGCAAGCATTTTGCTGTGGCAATGCGTGAGAGCACTGCAAGGGAGTCCGGAGGCCTTTTCCGAGTGAGACTCAGGCCCTGGCCGAAGGCAGCACACGGCTCCCCACTTGTTTCAGGAAGCTAGCTCTGCGGCCTCACTTTCGCATGGAAGCCTAATCGCTAGCGTTCGAACTCGAAGAGACAACACGGTAGAGAAACCGTGCTTTAGCTGCCATCCACCTCTCTGAGGGAGGAAGCAGTTTCCAGGCTACCGTGGGGGAGAGCCTGGGGAACGGGTTCCTCACGTGAAACCGAGGGAGAGGAAGTCCGGGCCGGAAGGCACCTCTCGACTCAGCTCTTGTTACCTGAAGCTCACCCTTACTGCCCCATGCGTGCCTAGGAATGCTAAGGGCTCCACGCTGATTTGGCAGAAAGAAGCCGGTAAAGAAGCCCGGCTTCAGCTCATTCAATGCCTCTCCACAGGGTGGCAGCCTTTTCAACTCTGCTTCAGGGCAAGCGTGGGGAGTGAGTCCCAGCAGAATTCCGAGGGAGAAAGAAGCATGGGCAGAAGGCACCCCTCGACTCAACTCTTGTTTCGGGAACCTAGGTCGGCTCTCCCGCGTGTGCGGGGGGTCCTAAGGGCCGTCCACCCGACGCAAAGGAGCCACACTGGAGAGAACCCGTGCCTCGGCACAGATCGCCCTTCCTGAGCGTGCACTTCATCTCGTGTGTGTTTCTGTGAACGCATGAGAAATGGAACCCAAACGGAACCCGGAGTGAGAAGCAGGCCTGTAAGGAAGGCTGCTGTCGACTCCGCTGTTGTTTTAGGAGATCCGCCCTGCCCTGCCCTGGGTGCCTGGATGCCTGGTTACCGGGCTACTAACACCAGGAATCAATGCTAGAGAGTTCCTGCGCTTTAGTTAACATTGCCGTTCCTGAAGCCAGAGGAATTTCACAGTGCTCGTGCAGGAGAGACGGGGGAAAGGGTCCCGTCCGTGAAATGGAGCGAGAAACAGGCCGCTGCGGAAGGCCGCTCTCAACTCACCTCTTGTGGAGGAGGCCGGTCCCCTTGCCCCGGGTGTGCCTGCAGGCCTACAGCCAAGCCCCTCAGTCGAAGGAACAAGTGTGTAGAGAATTCCTGCTTCAGCGAAAAGAGGCCTTCCCGAGGCTGGAAGCATGTTGCTGTGTGCATGCGTGAGAGAACGGCAAGGGAGTCCCCAACCATTTTCCGTGGGAGACTCAGGCCCCGGAAGAAGGCCGAGCACGACTCCTCACTGGTGTCATGGTCTGTGGGGGGAAGCAGTTTACTCTGCACTGTGGGTGAGAGCCTGGGGACGGGTTCCATACGTAAACTCGATGGAGAAACAGGCCGGTGCAGAAGGCAGCTGTCAGCTCCCTCCTGGGTTACGGGGCTGGTACCGTTGCCCCGTGTGTGCCTGCAGGCCTAAAGCCAAGCACCTAAGTCGAAGGAACAAGTGCGGAGAGAATTCCTGCTTCAGCGGAAATAGGCCTTCCTGAGGCTGGAAGCGTGTTGCTGTGTGCATGCGTGAGCGCACTGCAACGGAGTCCCAAACCATTTTCCGTGGGAGCCTCAGGCCGCTGCAGAAGGCAGCACACGACTCCCCACGTGTTTCAGGAAGCTAGCCCTGCGGCCCCACTTGTGCACGGAAGTCTAATCGCTTGCGTTCTACCTCGAAGAAACAACAGTGTACAGAAGCCGTGCTTTGGCTACCGTCGACCCCTCTGTGGGAGGAAGCAGTTTATGCTGCAGTGTGGGTGAGGTCCTGGGGGGGGGGGGGGGGGCGGGTTCCATAGGTAAAATCGAGGCAGAACCAGGCCGGCGCAGAAGGCAGCTGTCAACTCACTCCTTGTTTACGAGGCTGGTACCGTTGCCCCGTACGTGTGCCTGCAGGCCTAAAGCCAAGCCCCTGAGTCGAAGGAACAAGTGTGTGGAGAATTCCTGCTTCAGCGAAAAGAGGCCTTCCCGAGGCTGGAAGCATGTTGCTGTGTGCATGCGTGAGAGAACGGCAAGGGAGTCCCCAACCATTTTCCGCGGGAGACTCAGGCCCCGGAAGAAGGCCGAGCACGACTCCCCACTGGTGTCGTGGTCTGTGGGAGGAAGCAGTTCACTCTGCACTGTGGGTGAGAGCCTGCGGACGGGTTCCATTCGTAAACTCGATGGAGAAACAGGCCGGTGCCGAAGGCAGCTGTCAGCTCACTCCTTGTTTACGAGGCTGGTACCGTTGCCCCGTGTGTGCCTGCAGGCCTGAAGCCAAGCACCTAAGTGGAGGGAACAAGTCTGCAGAGAATTCCTGCTTCAGCGAAAAGAGGCCTTCCTGAGGCTGGAAGCATGTTGCTGTGTGCATGCGTGAGAGAACTGCAAGGGAGTCCCAAAACATTTTCCGTGGGAGACTCAGGCCCCGGAAGAAAGCAGAGCACGACTCCCCACTTGTGTCATGGTCTGTGGGAGGAAGCAGTTTACCGTGTACTGTAGCTGAGAGCCTGGGGAACGGGTTCCACCCGTAAAATCGAGGGAGCACCAAGGCCGGCGCGGAAGGCAGCTCTCAGCTCACCTCTTGTTTACGCGCCTACTCCCGTTGCCCCGTGTGTGCGTGCAGGCTTGAAGGCAACCCCCTAACTCGAAGGAACAACTCTGCTGAGAACCCGTGCTTCAGCCGAAAGAGCCGTTCCTGAGGGTGCAAGCATTTTGCTGTGGCAATGCGTGAGAGCACTGCAAGGGAGTCCGGAGGCCTTTTCCGAGTGAGACTCAGGCCCTGGCCGAAGGCAGCACACGGCTCCCCACTTGTTTCAGGAAGCTAGCTCTGCGGCCTCACTTTCGCATGGAAGCCTAATCGCTAGCGTTCGAACTCGAAGAGACAACACGGTAGAGAAACCGTGCTTTAGCTGCCATCCACCTCTCTGAGGGAGGAAGCAGTTTCCAGGCTACCGTGGGGGAGAGCCTGGGGAACGGGTTCCTCACGTGAAACCGAGGGAGAGGAAGTCCGGGCCGGAAGGCACCTCTCGACTCAGCTCTTGTTACCTGAAGCTCACCCTTACTGCCCCATGCGTGCCTAGGAATGCTAAGGGCTCCACGCTGATTTGGCAGAAAGAAGCCGGTAAAGAAGCCCGGCTTCAGCTCATTCAATGCCTCTCCACAGGGTGGCAGCCTTTTCAACTCTGCTTCAGGGCAAGCGTGGGGAGTGAGTCCCAGCAGAATTCCGAGGGAGAAAGAAGCATGGGCAGAAGGCACCCCTCGACTCAACTCTTGTTTCGGGAACCTAGGTCGGCTCTCCCGCGTGTGCGGGGGGTCCTAAGGGCCGTCCACCCGACGCAAAGGAGCCACACTGGAGAGAACCCGTGCCTCGGCACAGATCGCCCTTCCTGAGCGTGCACTTCATCTCGTGTGTGTTTCTGTGAACGCATGAGAAATGGAACCCAAACGGAACCCGGAGTGAGAAGCAGGCCTGTAAGGAAGGCTGCTGTCGACTCCGCTGTTGTTTTAGGAGATCCGCCCTGCCCTGCCCTGGGTGCCTGGATGCCTGGTTACCGGGCTACTAACACCAGGAATCAATGCTAGAGAGTTCCTGCGCTTTAGTTAACATTGCCGTTCCTGAAGCCAGAGGAATTTCACAGTGCTCGTGCAGGAGAGACGGGGGAAAGGGTCCCGTCCGTGAAATGGAGCGAGAAACAGGCCGCTGCGGAAGGCCGCTCTCAACTCACCTCTTGTGGAGGAGGCCGGTCCCCTTGCCCCGGGTGTGCCTGCAGGCCTACAGCCAAGCCCCTCAGTCGAAGGAACAAGTGTGTAGAGAATTCCTGCTTCAGCGAAAAGAGGCCTTCCCGAGGCTGGAAGCATGTTGCTGTGTGCATGCGTGAGAGAACGGCAAGGGAGTCCCCAACCATTTTCCGTGGGAGACTCAGGCCCCGGAAGAAGGCCGAGCACGACTCCTCACTGGTGTCATGGTCTGTGGGGGGAAGCAGTTTACTCTGCACTGTGGGTGAGAGCCTGGGGACGGGTTCCATACGTAAACTCGATGGAGAAACAGGCCGGTGCAGAAGGCAGCTGTCAGCTCCCTCCTGGGTTACGGGGCTGGTACCGTTGCCCCGTGTGTGCCTGCAGGCCTAAAGCCAAGCACCTAAGTCGAAGGAACAAGTGCGGAGAGAATTCCTGCTTCAGCGGAAATAGGCCTTCCTGAGGCTGGAAGCGTGTTGCTGTGTGCATGCGTGAGCGCACTGCAACGGAGTCCCAAACCATTTTCCGTGGGAGCCTCAGGCCGCTGCAGAAGGCAGCACACGACTCCCCACGTGTTTCAGGAAGCTAGCCCTGCGGCCCCACTTGTGCACGGAAGTCTAATCGCTTGCGTTCTACCTCGAAGAAACAACAGTGTACAGAAGCCGTGCTTTGGCTACCGTCGACCCCTCTGTGGGAGGAAGCAGTTTATGCTGCAGTGTGGGTGAGGTCCTGGGGGGGGGGGGGGGGGCGGGTTCCATAGGTAAAATCGAGGCAGAACCAGGCCGGCGCAGAAGGCAGCTGTCAACTCACTCCTTGTTTACGAGGCTGGTACCGTTGCCCCGTACGTGTGCCTGCAGGCCTAAAGCCAAGCCCCTGAGTCGAAGGAACAAGTGTGTGGAGAATTCCTGCTTCAGCGAAAAGAGGCCTTCCCGAGGCTGGAAGCATGTTGCTGTGTGCATGCGTGAGAGAACGGCAAGGGAGTCCCCAACCATTTTCCGCGGGAGACTCAGGCCCCGGAAGAAGGCCGAGCACGACTCCCCACTGGTGTCGTGGTCTGTGGGAGGAAGCAGTTCACTCTGCACTGTGGGTGAGAGCCTGCGGACGGGTTCCATTCGTAAACTCGATGGAGAAACAGGCCGGTGCCGAAGGCAGCTGTCAGCTCACTCCTTGTTTACGAGGCTGGTACCGTTGCCCCGTGTGTGCCTGCAGGCCTGAAGCCAAGCACCTAAGTGGAGGGAACAAGTCTGCAGAGAATTCCTGCTTCAGCGAAAAGAGGCCTTCCTGAGGCTGGAAGCATGTTGCTGTGTGCATGCGTGAGAGAACTGCAAGGGAGTCCCAAAACATTTTCCGTGGGAGACTCAGGCCCCGGAAGAAAGCAGAGCACGACTCCCCACTTGTGTCATGGTCTGTGGGAGGAAGCAGTTTACCGTGTACTGTAGCTGAGAGCCTGGGGAACGGGTTCCACCCGTAAAATCGAGGGAGCACCAAGGCCGGCGCGGAAGGCAGCTCTCAGCTCACCTCTTGTTTACGCGCCTACTCCCGTTGCCCCGTGTGTGCGTGCAGGCTTGAAGGCAACCCCCTAACTCGAAGGAACAACTCTGCTGAGAACCCGTGCTTCAGCCGAAAGAGCCGTTCCTGAGGGTGCAAGCATTTTGCTGTGGCAATGCGTGAGAGCACTGCAAGGGAGTCCGGAGGCCTTTTCCGAGTGAGACTCAGGCCCTGGCCGAAGGCAGCACACGGCTCCCCACTTGTTTCAGGAAGCTAGCTCTGCGGCCTCACTTTCGCATGGAAGCCTAATCGCTAGCGTTCGAACTCGAAGAGACAACACGGTAGAGAAACCGTGCTTTAGCTGCCATCCACCTCTCTGAGGGAGGAAGCAGTTTCCAGGCTACCGTGGGGGAGAGCCTGGGGAACGGGTTCCTCACGTGAAACCGAGGGAGAGGAAGTCCGGGCCGGAAGGCACCTCTCGACTCAGCTCTTGTTACCTGAAGCTCACCCTTACTGCCCCATGCGTGCCTAGGAATGCTAAGGGCTCCACGCTGATTTGGCAGAAAGAAGCCGGTAAAGAAGCCCGGCTTCAGCTCATTCAATGCCTCTCCACAGGGTGGCAGCCTTTTCAACTCTGCTTCAGGGCAAGCGTGGGGAGTGAGTCCCAGCAGAATTCCGAGGGAGAAAGAAGCATGGGCAGAAGGCACCCCTCGACTCAACTCTTGTTTCGGGAACCTAGGTCGGCTCTCCCGCGTGTGCGGGGGGTCCTAAGGGCCGTCCACCCGACGCAAAGGAGCCACACTGGAGAGAACCCGTGCCTCGGCACAGATCGCCCTTCCTGAGCGTGCACTTCATCTCGTGTGTGTTTCTGTGAACGCATGAGAAATGGAACCCAAACGGAACCCGGAGTGAGAAGCAGGCCTGTAAGGAAGGCTGCTGTCGACTCCGCTGTTGTTTTAGGAGATCCGCCCTGCCCTGCCCTGGGTGCCTGGATGCCTGGTTACCGGGCTACTAACACCAGGAATCAATGCTAGAGAGTTCCTGCGCTTTAGTTAACATTGCCGTTCCTGAAGCCAGAGGAATTTCACAGTGCTCGTGCAGGAGAGACGGGGGAAAGGGTCCCGTCCGTGAAATGGAGCGAGAAACAGGCCGCTGCGGAAGGCCGCTCTCAACTCACCTCTTGTGGAGGAGGCCGGTCCCCTTGCCCCGGGTGTGCCTGCAGGCCTACAGCCAAGCCCCTCAGTCGAAGGAACAAGTGTGTAGAGAATTCCTGCTTCAGCGAAAAGAGGCCTTCCCGAGGCTGGAAGCATGTTGCTGTGTGCATGCGTGAGAGAACGGCAAGGGAGTCCCCAACCATTTTCCGTGGGAGACTCAGGCCCCGGAAGAAGGCCGAGCACGACTCCTCACTGGTGTCATGGTCTGTGGGGGGAAGCAGTTTACTCTGCACTGTGGGTGAGAGCCTGGGGACGGGTTCCATACGTAAACTCGATGGAGAAACAGGCCGGTGCAGAAGGCAGCTGTCAGCTCCCTCCTGGGTTACGGGGCTGGTACCGTTGCCCCGTGTGTGCCTGCAGGCCTAAAGCCAAGCACCTAAGTCGAAGGAACAAGTGCGGAGAGAATTCCTGCTTCAGCGGAAATAGGCCTTCCTGAGGCTGGAAGCGTGTTGCTGTGTGCATGCGTGAGCGCACTGCAACGGAGTCCCAAACCATTTTCCGTGGGAGCCTCAGGCCGCTGCAGAAGGCAGCACACGACTCCCCACGTGTTTCAGGAAGCTAGCCCTGCGGCCCCACTTGTGCACGGAAGTCTAATCGCTTGCGTTCTACCTCGAAGAAACAACAGTGTACAGAAGCCGTGCTTTGGCTACCGTCGACCCCTCTGTGGGAGGAAGCAGTTTATGCTGCAGTGTGGGTGAGGTCCTGGGGGGGGGGGGGGGGGCGGGTTCCATAGGTAAAATCGAGGCAGAACCAGGCCGGCGCAGAAGGCAGCTGTCAACTCACTCCTTGTTTACGAGGCTGGTACCGTTGCCCCGTACGTGTGCCTGCAGGCCTAAAGCCAAGCCCCTGAGTCGAAGGAACAAGTGTGTGGAGAATTCCTGCTTCAGCGAAAAGAGGCCTTCCCGAGGCTGGAAGCATGTTGCTGTGTGCATGCGTGAGAGAACGGCAAGGGAGTCCCCAACCATTTTCCGCGGGAGACTCAGGCCCCGGAAGAAGGCCGAGCACGACTCCCCACTGGTGTCGTGGTCTGTGGGAGGAAGCAGTTCACTCTGCACTGTGGGTGAGAGCCTGCGGACGGGTTCCATTCGTAAACTCGATGGAGAAACAGGCCGGTGCCGAAGGCAGCTGTCAGCTCACTCCTTGTTTACGAGGCTGGTACCGTTGCCCCGTGTGTGCCTGCAGGCCTGAAGCCAAGCACCTAAGTGGAGGGAACAAGTCTGCAGAGAATTCCTGCTTCAGCGAAAAGAGGCCTTCCTGAGGCTGGAAGCATGTTGCTGTGTGCATGCGTGAGAGAACTGCAAGGGAGTCCCAAAACATTTTCCGTGGGAGACTCAGGCCCCGGAAGAAAGCAGAGCACGACTCCCCACTTGTGTCATGGTCTGTGGGAGGAAGCAGTTTACCGTGTACTGTAGCTGAGAGCCTGGGGAACGGGTTCCACCCGTAAAATCGAGGGAGCACCAAGGCCGGCGCGGAAGGCAGCTCTCAGCTCACCTCTTGTTTACGCGCCTACTCCCGTTGCCCCGTGTGTGCGTGCAGGCTTGAAGGCAACCCCCTAACTCGAAGGAACAACTCTGCTGAGAACCCGTGCTTCAGCCGAAAGAGCCGTTCCTGAGGGTGCAAGCATTTTGCTGTGGCAATGCGTGAGAGCACTGCAAGGGAGTCCGGAGGCCTTTTCCGAGTGAGACTCAGGCCCTGGCCGAAGGCAGCACACGGCTCCCCACTTGTTTCAGGAAGCTAGCTCTGCGGCCTCACTTTCGCATGGAAGCCTAATCGCTAGCGTTCGAACTCGAAGAGACAACACGGTAGAGAAACCGTGCTTTAGCTGCCATCCACCTCTCTGAGGGAGGAAGCAGTTTCCAGGCTACCGTGGGGGAGAGCCTGGGGAACGGGTTCCTCACGTGAAACCGAGGGAGAGGAAGTCCGGGCCGGAAGGCACCTCTCGACTCAGCTCTTGTTACCTGAAGCTCACCCTTACTGCCCCATGCGTGCCTAGGAATGCTAAGGGCTCCACGCTGATTTGGCAGAAAGAAGCCGGTAAAGAAGCCCGGCTTCAGCTCATTCAATGCCTCTCCACAGGGTGGCAGCCTTTTCAACTCTGCTTCAGGGCAAGCGTGGGGAGTGAGTCCCAGCAGAATTCCGAGGGAGAAAGAAGCATGGGCAGAAGGCACCCCTCGACTCAACTCTTGTTTCGGGAACCTAGGTCGGCTCTCCCGCGTGTGCGGGGGGTCCTAAGGGCCGTCCACCCGACGCAAAGGAGCCACACTGGAGAGAACCCGTGCCTCGGCACAGATCGCCCTTCCTGAGCGTGCACTTCATCTCGTGTGTGTTTCTGTGAACGCATGAGAAATGGAACCCAAACGGAACCCGGAGTGAGAAGCAGGCCTGTAAGGAAGGCTGCTGTCGACTCCGCTGTTGTTTTAGGAGATCCGCCCTGCCCTGCCCTGGGTGCCTGGATGCCTGGTTACCGGGCTACTAACACCAGGAATCAATGCTAGAGAGTTCCTGCGCTTTAGTTAACATTGCCGTTCCTGAAGCCAGAGGAATTTCACAGTGCTCGTGCAGGAGAGACGGGGGAAAGGGTCCCGTCCGTGAAATGGAGCGAGAAACAGGCCGCTGCGGAAGGCCGCTCTCAACTCACCTCTTGTGGAGGAGGCCGGTCCCCTTGCCCCGGGTGTGCCTGCAGGCCTACAGCCAAGCCCCTCAGTCGAAGGAACAAGTGTGTAGAGAATTCCTGCTTCAGCGAAAAGAGGCCTTCCCGAGGCTGGAAGCATGTTGCTGTGTGCATGCGTGAGAGAACGGCAAGGGAGTCCCCAACCATTTTCCGTGGGAGACTCAGGCCCCGGAAGAAGGCCGAGCACGACTCCTCACTGGTGTCATGGTCTGTGGGGGGAAGCAGTTTACTCTGCACTGTGGGTGAGAGCCTGGGGACGGGTTCCATACGTAAACTCGATGGAGAAACAGGCCGGTGCAGAAGGCAGCTGTCAGCTCCCTCCTGGGTTACGGGGCTGGTACCGTTGCCCCGTGTGTGCCTGCAGGCCTAAAGCCAAGCACCTAAGTCGAAGGAACAAGTGCGGAGAGAATTCCTGCTTCAGCGGAAATAGGCCTTCCTGAGGCTGGAAGCGTGTTGCTGTGTGCATGCGTGAGCGCACTGCAACGGAGTCCCAAACCATTTTCCGTGGGAGCCTCAGGCCGCTGCAGAAGGCAGCACACGACTCCCCACGTGTTTCAGGAAGCTAGCCCTGCGGCCCCACTTGTGCACGGAAGTCTAATCGCTTGCGTTCTACCTCGAAGAAACAACAGTGTACAGAAGCCGTGCTTTGGCTACCGTCGACCCCTCTGTGGGAGGAAGCAGTTTATGCTGCAGTGTGGGTGAGGTCCTGGGGGGGGGGGGGGGGGCGGGTTCCATAGGTAAAATCGAGGCAGAACCAGGCCGGCGCAGAAGGCAGCTGTCAACTCACTCCTTGTTTACGAGGCTGGTACCGTTGCCCCGTACGTGTGCCTGCAGGCCTAAAGCCAAGCCCCTGAGTCGAAGGAACAAGTGTGTGGAGAATTCCTGCTTCAGCGAAAAGAGGCCTTCCCGAGGCTGGAAGCATGTTGCTGTGTGCATGCGTGAGAGAACGGCAAGGGAGTCCCCAACCATTTTCCGCGGGAGACTCAGGCCCCGGAAGAAGGCCGAGCACGACTCCCCACTGGTGTCGTGGTCTGTGGGAGGAAGCAGTTCACTCTGCACTGTGGGTGAGAGCCTGCGGACGGGTTCCATTCGTAAACTCGATGGAGAAACAGGCCGGTGCCGAAGGCAGCTGTCAGCTCACTCCTTGTTTACGAGGCTGGTACCGTTGCCCCGTGTGTGCCTGCAGGCCTGAAGCCAAGCACCTAAGTGGAGGGAACAAGTCTGCAGAGAATTCCTGCTTCAGCGAAAAGAGGCCTTCCTGAGGCTGGAAGCATGTTGCTGTGTGCATGCGTGAGAGAACTGCAAGGGAGTCCCAAAACATTTTCCGTGGGAGACTCAGGCCCCGGAAGAAAGCAGAGCACGACTCCCCACTTGTGTCATGGTCTGTGGGAGGAAGCAGTTTACCGTGTACTGTAGCTGAGAGCCTGGGGAACGGGTTCCACCCGTAAAATCGAGGGAGCACCAAGGCCGGCGCGGAAGGCAGCTCTCAGCTCACCTCTTGTTTACGCGCCTACTCCCGTTGCCCCGTGTGTGCGTGCAGGCTTGAAGGCAACCCCCTAACTCGAAGGAACAACTCTGCTGAGAACCCGTGCTTCAGCCGAAAGAGCCGTTCCTGAGGGTGCAAGCATTTTGCTGTGGCAATGCGTGAGAGCACTGCAAGGGAGTCCGGAGGCCTTTTCCGAGTGAGACTCAGGCCCTGGCCGAAGGCAGCACACGGCTCCCCACTTGTTTCAGGAAGCTAGCTCTGCGGCCTCACTTTCGCATGGAAGCCTAATCGCTAGCGTTCGAACTCGAAGAGACAACACGGTAGAGAAACCGTGCTTTAGCTGCCATCCACCTCTCTGAGGGAGGAAGCAGTTTCCAGGCTACCGTGGGGGAGAGCCTGGGGAACGGGTTCCTCACGTGAAACCGAGGGAGAGGAAGTCCGGGCCGGAAGGCACCTCTCGACTCAGCTCTTGTTACCTGAAGCTCACCCTTACTGCCCCATGCGTGCCTAGGAATGCTAAGGGCTCCACGCTGATTTGGCAGAAAGAAGCCGGTAAAGAAGCCCGGCTTCAGCTCATTCAATGCCTCTCCACAGGGTGGCAGCCTTTTCAACTCTGCTTCAGGGCAAGCGTGGGGAGTGAGTCCCAGCAGAATTCCGAGGGAGAAAGAAGCATGGGCAGAAGGCACCCCTCGACTCAACTCTTGTTTCGGGAACCTAGGTCGGCTCTCCCGCGTGTGCGGGGGGTCCTAAGGGCCGTCCACCCGACGCAAAGGAGCCACACTGGAGAGAACCCGTGCCTCGGCACAGATCGCCCTTCCTGAGCGTGCACTTCATCTCGTGTGTGTTTCTGTGAACGCATGAGAAATGGAACCCAAACGGAACCCGGAGTGAGAAGCAGGCCTGTAAGGAAGGCTGCTGTCGACTCCGCTGTTGTTTTAGGAGATCCGCCCTGCCCTGCCCTGGGTGCCTGGATGCCTGGTTACCGGGCTACTAACACCAGGAATCAATGCTAGAGAGTTCCTGCGCTTTAGTTAACATTGCCGTTCCTGAAGCCAGAGGAATTTCACAGTGCTCGTGCAGGAGAGACGGGGGAAAGGGTCCCGTCCGTGAAATGGAGCGAGAAACAGGCCGCTGCGGAAGGCCGCTCTCAACTCACCTCTTGTGGAGGAGGCCGGTCCCCTTGCCCCGGGTGTGCCTGCAGGCCTACAGCCAAGCCCCTCAGTCGAAGGAACAAGTGTGTAGAGAATTCCTGCTTCAGCGAAAAGAGGCCTTCCCGAGGCTGGAAGCATGTTGCTGTGTGCATGCGTGAGAGAACGGCAAGGGAGTCCCCAACCATTTTCCGTGGGAGACTCAGGCCCCGGAAGAAGGCCGAGCACGACTCCTCACTGGTGTCATGGTCTGTGGGGGGAAGCAGTTTACTCTGCACTGTGGGTGAGAGCCTGGGGACGGGTTCCATACGTAAACTCGATGGAGAAACAGGCCGGTGCAGAAGGCAGCTGTCAGCTCCCTCCTGGGTTACGGGGCTGGTACCGTTGCCCCGTGTGTGCCTGCAGGCCTAAAGCCAAGCACCTAAGTCGAAGGAACAAGTGCGGAGAGAATTCCTGCTTCAGCGGAAATAGGCCTTCCTGAGGCTGGAAGCGTGTTGCTGTGTGCATGCGTGAGCGCACTGCAACGGAGTCCCAAACCATTTTCCGTGGGAGCCTCAGGCCGCTGCAGAAGGCAGCACACGACTCCCCACGTGTTTCAGGAAGCTAGCCCTGCGGCCCCACTTGTGCACGGAAGTCTAATCGCTTGCGTTCTACCTCGAAGAAACAACAGTGTACAGAAGCCGTGCTTTGGCTACCGTCGACCCCTCTGTGGGAGGAAGCAGTTTATGCTGCAGTGTGGGTGAGGTCCTGGGGGGGGGGGGGGGGGCGGGTTCCATAGGTAAAATCGAGGCAGAACCAGGCCGGCGCAGAAGGCAGCTGTCAACTCACTCCTTGTTTACGAGGCTGGTACCGTTGCCCCGTACGTGTGCCTGCAGGCCTAAAGCCAAGCCCCTGAGTCGAAGGAACAAGTGTGTGGAGAATTCCTGCTTCAGCGAAAAGAGGCCTTCCCGAGGCTGGAAGCATGTTGCTGTGTGCATGCGTGAGAGAACGGCAAGGGAGTCCCCAACCATTTTCCGCGGGAGACTCAGGCCCCGGAAGAAGGCCGAGCACGACTCCCCACTGGTGTCGTGGTCTGTGGGAGGAAGCAGTTCACTCTGCACTGTGGGTGAGAGCCTGCGGACGGGTTCCATTCGTAAACTCGATGGAGAAACAGGCCGGTGCCGAAGGCAGCTGTCAGCTCACTCCTTGTTTACGAGGCTGGTACCGTTGCCCCGTGTGTGCCTGCAGGCCTGAAGCCAAGCACCTAAGTGGAGGGAACAAGTCTGCAGAGAATTCCTGCTTCAGCGAAAAGAGGCCTTCCTGAGGCTGGAAGCATGTTGCTGTGTGCATGCGTGAGAGAACTGCAAGGGAGTCCCAAAACATTTTCCGTGGGAGACTCAGGCCCCGGAAGAAAGCAGAGCACGACTCCCCACTTGTGTCATGGTCTGTGGGAGGAAGCAGTTTACCGTGTACTGTAGCTGAGAGCCTGGGGAACGGGTTCCACCCGTAAAATCGAGGGAGCACCAAGGCCGGCGCGGAAGGCAGCTCTCAGCTCACCTCTTGTTTACGCGCCTACTCCCGTTGCCCCGTGTGTGCGTGCAGGCTTGAAGGCAACCCCCTAACTCGAAGGAACAACTCTGCTGAGAACCCGTGCTTCAGCCGAAAGAGCCGTTCCTGAGGGTGCAAGCATTTTGCTGTGGCAATGCGTGAGAGCACTGCAAGGGAGTCCGGAGGCCTTTTCCGAGTGAGACTCAGGCCCTGGCCGAAGGCAGCACACGGCTCCCCACTTGTTTCAGGAAGCTAGCTCTGCGGCCTCACTTTCGCATGGAAGCCTAATCGCTAGCGTTCGAACTCGAAGAGACAACACGGTAGAGAAACCGTGCTTTAGCTGCCATCCACCTCTCTGAGGGAGGAAGCAGTTTCCAGGCTACCGTGGGGGAGAGCCTGGGGAACGGGTTCCTCACGTGAAACCGAGGGAGAGGAAGTCCGGGCCGGAAGGCACCTCTCGACTCAGCTCTTGTTACCTGAAGCTCACCCTTACTGCCCCATGCGTGCCTAGGAATGCTAAGGGCTCCACGCTGATTTGGCAGAAAGAAGCCGGTAAAGAAGCCCGGCTTCAGCTCATTCAATGCCTCTCCACAGGGTGGCAGCCTTTTCAACTCTGCTTCAGGGCAAGCGTGGGGAGTGAGTCCCAGCAGAATTCCGAGGGAGAAAGAAGCATGGGCAGAAGGCACCCCTCGACTCAACTCTTGTTTCGGGAACCTAGGTCGGCTCTCCCGCGTGTGCGGGGGGTCCTAAGGGCCGTCCACCCGACGCAAAGGAGCCACACTGGAGAGAACCCGTGCCTCGGCACAGATCGCCCTTCCTGAGCGTGCACTTCATCTCGTGTGTGTTTCTGTGAACGCATGAGAAATGGAACCCAAACGGAACCCGGAGTGAGAAGCAGGCCTGTAAGGAAGGCTGCTGTCGACTCCGCTGTTGTTTTAGGAGATCCGCCCTGCCCTGCCCTGGGTGCCTGGATGCCTGGTTACCGGGCTACTAACACCAGGAATCAATGCTAGAGAGTTCCTGCGCTTTAGTTAACATTGCCGTTCCTGAAGCCAGAGGAATTTCACAGTGCTCGTGCAGGAGAGACGGGGGAAAGGGTCCCGTCCGTGAAATGGAGCGAGAAACAGGCCGCTGCGGAAGGCCGCTCTCAACTCACCTCTTGTGGAGGAGGCCGGTCCCCTTGCCCCGGGTGTGCCTGCAGGCCTACAGCCAAGCCCCTCAGTCGAAGGAACAAGTGTGTAGAGAATTCCTGCTTCAGCGAAAAGAGGCCTTCCCGAGGCTGGAAGCATGTTGCTGTGTGCATGCGTGAGAGAACGGCAAGGGAGTCCCCAACCATTTTCCGTGGGAGACTCAGGCCCCGGAAGAAGGCCGAGCACGACTCCTCACTGGTGTCATGGTCTGTGGGGGGAAGCAGTTTACTCTGCACTGTGGGTGAGAGCCTGGGGACGGGTTCCATACGTAAACTCGATGGAGAAACAGGCCGGTGCAGAAGGCAGCTGTCAGCTCCCTCCTGGGTTACGGGGCTGGTACCGTTGCCCCGTGTGTGCCTGCAGGCCTAAAGCCAAGCACCTAAGTCGAAGGAACAAGTGCGGAGAGAATTCCTGCTTCAGCGGAAATAGGCCTTCCTGAGGCTGGAAGCGTGTTGCTGTGTGCATGCGTGAGCGCACTGCAACGGAGTCCCAAACCATTTTCCGTGGGAGCCTCAGGCCGCTGCAGAAGGCAGCACACGACTCCCCACGTGTTTCAGGAAGCTAGCCCTGCGGCCCCACTTGTGCACGGAAGTCTAATCGCTTGCGTTCTACCTCGAAGAAACAACAGTGTACAGAAGCCGTGCTTTGGCTACCGTCGACCCCTCTGTGGGAGGAAGCAGTTTATGCTGCAGTGTGGGTGAGGTCCTGGGGGGGGGGGGGGGGGCGGGTTCCATAGGTAAAATCGAGGCAGAACCAGGCCGGCGCAGAAGGCAGCTGTCAACTCACTCCTTGTTTACGAGGCTGGTACCGTTGCCCCGTACGTGTGCCTGCAGGCCTAAAGCCAAGCCCCTGAGTCGAAGGAACAAGTGTGTGGAGAATTCCTGCTTCAGCGAAAAGAGGCCTTCCCGAGGCTGGAAGCATGTTGCTGTGTGCATGCGTGAGAGAACGGCAAGGGAGTCCCCAACCATTTTCCGCGGGAGACTCAGGCCCCGGAAGAAGGCCGAGCACGACTCCCCACTGGTGTCGTGGTCTGTGGGAGGAAGCAGTTCACTCTGCACTGTGGGTGAGAGCCTGCGGACGGGTTCCATTCGTAAACTCGATGGAGAAACAGGCCGGTGCCGAAGGCAGCTGTCAGCTCACTCCTTGTTTACGAGGCTGGTACCGTTGCCCCGTGTGTGCCTGCAGGCCTGAAGCCAAGCACCTAAGTGGAGGGAACAAGTCTGCAGAGAATTCCTGCTTCAGCGAAAAGAGGCCTTCCTGAGGCTGGAAGCATGTTGCTGTGTGCATGCGTGAGAGAACTGCAAGGGAGTCCCAAAACATTTTCCGTGGGAGACTCAGGCCCCGGAAGAAAGCAGAGCACGACTCCCCACTTGTGTCATGGTCTGTGGGAGGAAGCAGTTTACCGTGTACTGTAGCTGAGAGCCTGGGGAACGGGTTCCACCCGTAAAATCGAGGGAGCACCAAGGCCGGCGCGGAAGGCAGCTCTCAGCTCACCTCTTGTTTACGCGCCTACTCCCGTTGCCCCGTGTGTGCGTGCAGGCTTGAAGGCAACCCCCTAACTCGAAGGAACAACTCTGCTGAGAACCCGTGCTTCAGCCGAAAGAGCCGTTCCTGAGGGTGCAAGCATTTTGCTGTGGCAATGCGTGAGAGCACTGCAAGGGAGTCCGGAGGCCTTTTCCGAGTGAGACTCAGGCCCTGGCCGAAGGCAGCACACGGCTCCCCACTTGTTTCAGGAAGCTAGCTCTGCGGCCTCACTTTCGCATGGAAGCCTAATCGCTAGCGTTCGAACTCGAAGAGACAACACGGTAGAGAAACCGTGCTTTAGCTGCCATCCACCTCTCTGAGGGAGGAAGCAGTTTCCAGGCTACCGTGGGGGAGAGCCTGGGGAACGGGTTCCTCACGTGAAACCGAGGGAGAGGAAGTCCGGGCCGGAAGGCACCTCTCGACTCAGCTCTTGTTACCTGAAGCTCACCCTTACTGCCCCATGCGTGCCTAGGAATGCTAAGGGCTCCACGCTGATTTGGCAGAAAGAAGCCGGTAAAGAAGCCCGGCTTCAGCTCATTCAATGCCTCTCCACAGGGTGGCAGCCTTTTCAACTCTGCTTCAGGGCAAGCGTGGGGAGTGAGTCCCAGCAGAATTCCGAGGGAGAAAGAAGCATGGGCAGAAGGCACCCCTCGACTCAACTCTTGTTTCGGGAACCTAGGTCGGCTCTCCCGCGTGTGCGGGGGGTCCTAAGGGCCGTCCACCCGACGCAAAGGAGCCACACTGGAGAGAACCCGTGCCTCGGCACAGATCGCCCTTCCTGAGCGTGCACTTCATCTCGTGTGTGTTTCTGTGAACGCATGAGAAATGGAACCCAAACGGAACCCGGAGTGAGAAGCAGGCCTGTAAGGAAGGCTGCTGTCGACTCCGCTGTTGTTTTAGGAGATCCGCCCTGCCCTGCCCTGGGTGCCTGGATGCCTGGTTACCGGGCTACTAACACCAGGAATCAATGCTAGAGAGTTCCTGCGCTTTAGTTAACATTGCCGTTCCTGAAGCCAGAGGAATTTCACAGTGCTCGTGCAGGAGAGACGGGGGAAAGGGTCCCGTCCGTGAAATGGAGCGAGAAACAGGCCGCTGCGGAAGGCCGCTCTCAACTCACCTCTTGTGGAGGAGGCCGGTCCCCTTGCCCCGGGTGTGCCTGCAGGCCTACAGCCAAGCCCCTCAGTCGAAGGAACAAGTGTGTAGAGAATTCCTGCTTCAGCGAAAAGAGGCCTTCCCGAGGCTGGAAGCATGTTGCTGTGTGCATGCGTGAGAGAACGGCAAGGGAGTCCCCAACCATTTTCCGTGGGAGACTCAGGCCCCGGAAGAAGGCCGAGCACGACTCCTCACTGGTGTCATGGTCTGTGGGGGGAAGCAGTTTACTCTGCACTGTGGGTGAGAGCCTGGGGACGGGTTCCATACGTAAACTCGATGGAGAAACAGGCCGGTGCAGAAGGCAGCTGTCAGCTCCCTCCTGGGTTACGGGGCTGGTACCGTTGCCCCGTGTGTGCCTGCAGGCCTAAAGCCAAGCACCTAAGTCGAAGGAACAAGTGCGGAGAGAATTCCTGCTTCAGCGGAAATAGGCCTTCCTGAGGCTGGAAGCGTGTTGCGGTGTGCATGCGTGAGCGCACTGCAACGGAGTCCCAAACCATTTTCCGTGGGAGCCTCAGGCCGCTGCAGAAGGCAGCACACGACTCCCCACGTGTTTCAGGAAGCTAGCCCTGCGGCCCCACTTGTGCACGGAAGTCTAATCGCTTGCGTTCTACCTCGAAGAAACAACAGTGTACAGAAGCCGTGCTTTGGCTACCGTCGACCCCTCTGTGGGAGGAAGCAGTTTATGCTGCAGTGTGGGTGAGGTCCTGGGGGGGGGGGGGGGGGCGGGTTCCATAGGTAAAATCGAGGCAGAACCAGGCCGGCGCAGAAGGCAGCTGTCAACTCACTCCTTGTTTACGAGGCTGGTACCGTTGCCCCGTACGTGTGCCTGCAGGCCTAAAGCCAAGCCCCTGAGTCGAAGGAACAAGTGTGTGGAGAATTCCTGCTTCAGCGAAAAGAGGCCTTCCCGAGGCTGGAAGCATGTTGCTGTGTGCATGCGTGAGAGAACGGCAAGGGAGTCCCCAACCATTTTCCGCGGGAGACTCAGGCCCCGGAAGAAGGCCGAGCACGACTCCCCACTGGTGTCGTGGTCTGTGGGAGGAAGCAGTTCACTCTGCACTGTGGGTGAGAGCCTGCGGACGGGTTCCATTCGTAAACTCGATGGAGAAACAGGCCGGTGCCGAAGGCAGCTGTCAGCTCACTCCTTGTTTACGAGGCTGGTACCGTTGCCCCGTGTGTGCCTGCAGGCCTGAAGCCAAGCACCTAAGTGGAGGGAACAAGTCTGCAGAGAATTCCTGCTTCAGCGAAAAGAGGCCTTCCTGAGGCTGGAAGCATGTTGCTGTGTGCATGCGTGAGAGAACTGCAAGGGAGTCCCAAAACATTTTCCGTGGGAGACTCAGGCCCCGGAAGAAAGCAGAGCACGACTCCCCACTTGTGTCATGGTCTGTGGGAGGAAGCAGTTTACCGTGTACTGTAGCTGAGAGCCTGGGGAACGGGTTCCACCCGTAAAATCGAGGGAGCACCAAGGCCGGCGCGGAAGGCAGCTCTCAGCTCACCTCTTGTTTACGCGCCTACTCCCGTTGCCCCGTGTGTGCGTGCAGGCTTGAAGGCAACCCCCTAACTCGAAGGAACAACTCTGCTGAGAACCCGTGCTTCAGCCGAAAGAGCCGTTCCTGAGGGTGCAAGCATTTTGCTGTGGCAATGCGTGAGAGCACTGCAAGGGAGTCCGGAGGCCTTTTCCGAGTGAGACTCAGGCCCTGGCCGAAGGCAGCACACGGCTCCCCACTTGTTTCAGGAAGCTAGCTCTGCGGCCTCACTTTCGCATGGAAGCCTAATCGCTAGCGTTCGAACTCGAAGAGACAACACGGTAGAGAAACCGTGCTTTAGCTGCCATCCACCTCTCTGAGGGAGGAAGCAGTTTCCAGGCTACCGTGGGGGAGAGCCTGGGGAACGGGTTCCTCACGTGAAACCGAGGGAGAGGAAGTCCGGGCCGGAAGGCACCTCTCGACTCAGCTCTTGTTACCTGAAGCTCACCCTTACTGCCCCATGCGTGCCTAGGAATGCTAAGGGCTCCACGCTGATTTGGCAGAAAGAAGCCGGTAAAGAAGCCCGGCTTCAGCTCATTCAATGCCTCTCCACAGGGTGGCAGCCTTTTCAACTCTGCTTCAGGGCAAGCGTGGGGAGTGAGTCCCAGCAGAATTCCGAGGGAGAAAGAAGCATGGGCAGAAGGCACCCCTCGACTCAACTCTTGTTTCGGGAACCTAGGTCGGCTCTCCCGCGTGTGCGGGGGGTCCTAAGGGCCGTCCACCCGACGCAAAGGAGCCACACTGGAGAGAACCCGTGCCTCGGCACAGATCGCCCTTCCTGAGCGTGCACTTCATCTCGTGTGTGTTTCTGTGAACGCATGAGAAATGGAACCCAAACGGAACCCGGAGTGAGAAGCAGGCCTGTAAGGAAGGCTGCTGTCGACTCCGCTGTTGTTTTAGGAGATCCGCCCTGCCCTGCCCTGGGTGCCTGGATGCCTGGTTACCGGGCTACTAACACCAGGAATCAATGCTAGAGAGTTCCTGCGCTTTAGTTAACATTGCCGTTCCTGAAGCCAGAGGAATTTCACAGTGCTCGTGCAGGAGAGACGGGGGAAAGGGTCCCGTCCGTGAAATGGAGCGAGAAACAGGCCGCTGCGGAAGGCCGCTCTCAACTCACCTCTTGTGGAGGAGGCCGGTCCCCTTGCCCCGGGTGTGCCTGCAGGCCTACAGCCAAGCCCCTCAGTCGAAGGAACAAGTGTGTAGAGAATTCCTGCTTCAGCGAAAAGAGGCCTTCCCGAGGCTGGAAGCATGTTGCTGTGTGCATGCGTGAGAGAACGGCAAGGGAGTCCCCAACCATTTTCCGTGGGAGACTCAGGCCCCGGAAGAAGGCCGAGCACGACTCCTCACTGGTGTCATGGTCTGTGGGGGGAAGCAGTTTACTCTGCACTGTGGGTGAGAGCCTGGGGACGGGTTCCATACGTAAACTCGATGGAGAAACAGGCCGGTGCAGAAGGCAGCTGTCAGCTCCCTCCTGGGTTACGGGGCTGGTACCGTTGCCCCGTGTGTGCCTGCAGGCCTAAAGCCAAGCACCTAAGTCGAAGGAACAAGTGCGGAGAGAATTCCTGCTTCAGCGGAAATAGGCCTTCCTGAGGCTGGAAGCGTGTTGCGGTGTGCATGCGTGAGCGCACTGCAACGGAGTCCCAAACCATTTTCCGTGGGAGCCTCAGGCCGCTGCAGAAGGCAGCACACGACTCCCCACGTGTTTCAGGAAGCTAGCCCTGCGGCCCCACTTGTGCACGGAAGTCTAATCGCTTGCGTTCTACCTCGAAGAAACAACAGTGTACAGAAGCCGTGCTTTGGCTACCGTCGACCCCTCTGTGGGAGGAAGCAGTTTATGCTGCAGTGTGGGTGAGGTCCTGGGGGGGGGGGGGGGGCGGGTTCCATAGGTAAAATCGAGGCAGAACCAGGCCGGCGCAGAAGGCAGCTGTCAACTCACTCCTTGTTTACGAGGCTGGTACCGTTGCCCCGTACGTGTGCCTGCAGGCCTAAAGCCAAGCCCCTGAGTCGAAGGAACAAGTGTGTGGAGAATTCCTGCTTCAGCGAAAAGAGGCCTTCCCGAGGCTGGAAGCATGTTGCTGTGTGCATGCGTGAGAGAACGGCAAGGGAGTCCCCAACCATTTTCCGCGGGAGACTCAGGCCCCGGAAGAAGGCCGAGCACGACTCCCCACTGGTGTCGTGGTCTGTGGGAGGAAGCAGTTCACTCTGCACTGTGGGTGAGAGCCTGCGGACGGGTTCCATTCGTAAACTCGATGGAGAAACAGGCCGGTGCCGAAGGCAGCTGTCAGCTCACTCCTTGTTTACGAGGCTGGTACCGTTGCCCCGTGTGTGCCTGCAGGCCTGAAGCCAAGCACCTAAGTGGAGGGAACAAGTCTGCAGAGAATTCCTGCTTCAGCGAAAAGAGGCCTTCCTGAGGCTGGAAGCATGTTGCTGTGTGCATGCGTGAGAGAACTGCAAGGGAGTCCCAAAACATTTTCCGTGGGAGACTCAGGCCCCGGAAGAAAGCAGAGCACGACTCCCCACTTGTGTCATGGTCTGTGGGAGGAAGCAGTTTACCGTGTACTGTAGCTGAGAGCCTGGGGAACGGGTTCCACCCGTAAAATCGAGGGAGCACCAAGGCCGGCGCGGAAGGCAGCTCTCAGCTCACCTCTTGTTTACGCGCCTACTCCCGTTGCCCCGTGTGCGCGTGCAGGCTTGAAGGCAACCCCCTAACTCGAAGGAACAACTCTGCTGAGAACCCGTGCTTCAGCCGAAAGAGCCGTTCCTGAGGGTGCAAGCATTTTGCTGTGGCAATGCGTGAGAGCACTGCAAGGGAGTCCGGAGGCCTTTTCCGAGTGAGACTCAGGCCCTGGCCGAAGGCAGCACACGGCTCCCCACTTGTTTCAGGAAGCTAGCTCTGCGGCCTCACTTTCGCATGGAAGCCTAATCGCTAGCGTTCGAACTCGAAGAGACAACACGGTAGAGAAACCGTGCTTTAGCTGCCATCCACCTCTCTGAGGGAGGAAGCAGTTTCCAGGCTACCGTGGGGGAGAGCCTGGGGAACGGGTTCCTCACGTGAAACCGAGGGAGAGGAAGTCCGGGCCGGAAGGCACCTCTCGACTCAGCTCTTGTTACCTGAAGCTCACCCTTACTGCCCCATGCGTGCCTAGGAATGCTAAGGGCTCCACGCTGATTTGGCAGAAAGAAGCCGGTAAAGAAGCCCGGCTTCAGCTCATTCAATGCCTCTCCACAGGGTGGCAGCCTTTTCAACTCTGCTTCAGGGCAAGCGTGGGGAGTGAGTCCCAGCAGAATTCCGAGGGAGAAAGAAGCATGGGCAGAAGGCACCCCTCGACTCAACTCTTGTTTCGGGAACCTAGGTCGGCTCTCCCGCGTGTGCGGGGGGTCCTAAGGGCCGTCCACCCGACGCAAAGGAGCCACACTGGAGAGAACCCGTGCCTCGGCACAGATCGCCCTTCCTGAGCGTGCACTTCATCTCGTGTGTGTTTCTGTGAACGCATGAGAAATGGAACCCAAACGGAACCCGGAGTGAGAAGCAGGCCTGTAAGGAAGGCTGCTGTCGACTCCGCTGTTGTTTTAGGAGATCCGCCCTGCCCTGCCCTGGGTGCCTGGATGCCTGGTTACCGGGCTACTAACACCAGGAATCAATGCTAGAGAGTTCCTGCGCTTTAGTTAACATTGCCGTTCCTGAAGCCAGAGGAATTTCACAGTGCTCGTGCAGGAGAGACGGGGGAAAGGGTCCCGTCCGTGAAATGGAGCGAGAAACAGGCCGCTGCGGAAGGCCGCTCTCAACTCACCTCTTGTGGAGGAGGCCGGTCCCCTTGCCCCGGGTGTGCCTGCAGGCCTACAGCCAAGCCCCTCAGTCGAAGGAACAAGTGTGTAGAGAATTCCTGCTTCAGCGAAAAGAGGCCTTCCCGAGGCTGGAAGCATGTTGCTGTGTGCATGCGTGAGAGAACGGCAAGGGAGTCCCCAACCATTTTCCGTGGGAGACTCAGGCCCCGGAAGAAGGCCGAGCACGACTCCTCACTGGTGTCATGGTCTGTGGGGGGAAGCAGTTTACTCTGCACTGTGGGTGAGAGCCTGGGGACGGGTTCCATACGTAAACTCGATGGAGAAACAGGCCGGTGCAGAAGGCAGCTGTCAGCTCCCTCCTGGGTTACGGGGCTGGTACCGTTGCCCCGTGTGTGCCTGCAGGCCTAAAGCCAAGCACCTAAGTCGAAGGAACAAGTGCGGAGAGAATTCCTGCTTCAGCGGAAATAGGCCTTCCTGAGGCTGGAAGCGTGTTGCGGTGTGCATGCGTGAGCGCACTGCAACGGAGTCCCAAACCATTTTCCGTGGGAGCCTCAGGCCGCTGCAGAAGGCAGCACACGACTCCCCACGTGTTTCAGGAAGCTAGCCCTGCGGCCCCACTTGTGCACGGAAGTCTAATCGCTTGCGTTCTACCTCGAAGAAACAACAGTGTACAGAAGCCGTGCTTTGGCTACCGTCGACCCCTCTGTGGGAGGAAGCAGTTTATGCTGCAGTGTGGGTGAGGTCCTGGGGGGGGGGGGGGGGGCGGGTTCCATAGGTAAAATCGAGGCAGAACCAGGCCGGCGCAGAAGGCAGCTGTCAACTCACTCCTTGTTTACGAGGCTGGTACCGTTGCCCCGTACGTGTGCCTGCAGGCCTAAAGCCAAGCCCCTGAGTCGAAGGAACAAGTGTGTGGAGAATTCCTGCTTCAGCGAAAAGAGGCCTTCCCGAGGCTGGAAGCATGTTGCTGTGTGCATGCGTGAGAGAACGGCAAGGGAGTCCCCAACCATTTTCCGCGGGAGACTCAGGCCCCGGAAGAAGGCCGAGCACGACTCCCCACTGGTGTCGTGGTCTGTGGGAGGAAGCAGTTCACTCTGCACTGTGGGTGAGAGCCTGCGGACGGGTTCCATTCGTAAACTCGATGGAGAAACAGGCCGGTGCCGAAGGCAGCTGTCAGCTCACTCCTTGTTTACGAGGCTGGTACCGTTGCCCCGTGTGTGCCTGCAGGCCTGAAGCCAAGCACCTAAGTGGAGGGAACAAGTCTGCAGAGAATTCCTGCTTCAGCGAAAAGAGGCCTTCCTGAGGCTGGAAGCATGTTGCTGTGTGCATGCGTGAGAGAACTGCAAGGGAGTCCCAAAACATTTTCCGTGGGAGACTCAGGCCCCGGAAGAAAGCAGAGCACGACTCCCCACTTGTGTCATGGTCTGTGGGAGGAAGCAGTTTACCGTGTACTGTAGCTGAGAGCCTGGGGAACGGGTTCCACCCGTAAAATCGAGGGAGCACCAAGGCCGGCGCGGAAGGCAGCTCTCAGCTCACCTCTTGTTTACGCGCCTACTCCCGTTGCCCCGTGTGCGCGTGCAGGCTTGAAGGCAACCCCCTAACTCGAAGGAACAACTCTGCTGAGAACCCGTGCTTCAGCCGAAAGAGCCGTTCCTGAGGGTGCAAGCATTTTGCTGTGGCAATGCGTGAGAGCACTGCAAGGGAGTCCGGAGGCCTTTTCCGAGTGAGACTCAGGCCCTGGCCGAAGGCAGCACACGGCTCCCCACTTGTTTCAGGAAGCTAGCTCTGCGGCCTCACTTTCGCATGGAAGCCTAATCGCTAGCGTTCGAACTCGAAGAGACAACACGGTAGAGAAACCGTGCTTTAGCTGCCATCCACCTCTCTGAGGGAGGAAGCAGTTTCCAGGCTACCGTGGGGGAGAGCCTGGGGAACGGGTTCCTCACGTGAAACCGAGGGAGAGGAAGTCCGGGCCGGAAGGCACCTCTCGACTCAGCTCTTGTTACCTGAAGCTCACCCTTACTGCCCCATGCGTGCCTAGGAATGCTAAGGGCTCCACGCTGATTTGGCAGAAAGAAGCCGGTAAAGAAGCCCGGCTTCAGCTCATTCAATGCCTCTCCACAGGGTGGCAGCCTTTTCAACTCTGCTTCAGGGCAAGCGTGGGGAGTGAGTCCCAGCAGAATTCCGAGGGAGAAAGAAGCATGGGCAGAAGGCACCCCTCGACTCAACTCTTGTTTCGGGAACCTAGGTCGGCTCTCCCGCGTGTGCGGGGGGTCCTAAGGGCCGTCCACCCGACGCAAAGGAGCCACACTGGAGAGAACCCGTGCCTCGGCACAGATCGCCCTTCCTGAGCGTGCACTTCATCTCGTGTGTGTTTCTGTGAACGCATGAGAAATGGAACCCAAACGGAACCCGGAGTGAGAAGCAGGCCTGTAAGGAAGGCTGCTGTCGACTCCGCTGTTGTTTTAGGAGATCCGCCCTGCCCTGCCCTGGGTGCCTGGATGCCTGGTTACCGGGCTACTAACACCAGGAATCAATGCTAGAGAGTTCCTGCGCTTTAGTTAACATTGCCGTTCCTGAAGCCAGAGGAATTTCACAGTGCTCGTGCAGGAGAGACGGGGGAAAGGGTCCCGTCCGTGAAATGGAGCGAGAAACAGGCCGCTGCGGAAGGCCGCTCTCAACTCACCTCTTGTGGAGGAGGCCGGTCCCCTTGCCCCGGGTGTGCCTGCAGGCCTACAGCCAAGCCCCTCAGTCGAAGGAACAAGTGTGTAGAGAATTCCTGCTTCAGCGAAAAGAGGCCTTCCCGAGGCTGGAAGCATGTTGCTGTGTGCATGCGTGAGAGAACGGCAAGGGAGTCCCCAACCATTTTCCGTGGGAGACTCAGGCCCCGGAAGAAGGCCGAGCACGACTCCTCACTGGTGTCATGGTCTGTGGGGGGAAGCAGTTTACTCTGCACTGTGGGTGAGAGCCTGGGGACGGGTTCCATACGTAAACTCGATGGAGAAACAGGCCGGTGCAGAAGGCAGCTGTCAGCTCCCTCCTGGGTTACGGGGCTGGTACCGTTGCCCCGTGTGTGCCTGCAGGCCTAAAGCCAAGCACCTAAGTCGAAGGAACAAGTGCGGAGAGAATTCCTGCTTCAGCGGAAATAGGCCTTCCTGAGGCTGGAAGCGTGTTGCGGTGTGCATGCGTGAGCGCACTGCAACGGAGTCCCAAACCATTTTCCGTGGGAGCCTCAGGCCGCTGCAGAAGGCAGCACACGACTCCCCACGTGTTTCAGGAAGCTAGCCCTGCGGCCCCACTTGTGCACGGAAGTCTAATCGCTTGCGTTCTACCTCGAAGAAACAACAGTGTACAGAAGCCGTGCTTTGGCTACCGTCGACCCCTCTGTGGGAGGAAGCAGTTTATGCTGCAGTGTGGGTGAGGTCCTGGGGGGGGGGGGGGGGGCGGGTTCCATAGGTAAAATCGAGGCAGAACCAGGCCGGCGCAGAAGGCAGCTGTCAACTCACTCCTTGTTTACGAGGCTGGTACCGTTGCCCCGTACGTGTGCCTGCAGGCCTAAAGCCAAGCCCCTGAGTCGAAGGAACAAGTGTGTGGAGAATTCCTGCTTCAGCGAAAAGAGGCCTTCCCGAGGCTGGAAGCATGTTGCTGTGTGCATGCGTGAGAGAACGGCAAGGGAGTCCCCAACCATTTTCCGCGGGAGACTCAGGCCCCGGAAGAAGGCCGAGCACGACTCCCCACTGGTGTCGTGGTCTGTGGGAGGAAGCAGTTCACTCTGCACTGTGGGTGAGAGCCTGCGGACGGGTTCCATTCGTAAACTCGATGGAGAAACAGGCCGGTGCCGAAGGCAGCTGTCAGCTCACTCCTTGTTTACGAGGCTGGTACCGTTGCCCCGTGTGTGCCTGCAGGCCTGAAGCCAAGCACCTAAGTGGAGGGAACAAGTCTGCAGAGAATTCCTGCTTCAGCGAAAAGAGGCCTTCCTGAGGCTGGAAGCATGTTGCTGTGTGCATGCGTGAGAGAACTGCAAGGGAGTCCCAAAACATTTTCCGTGGGAGACTCAGGCCCCGGAAGAAAGCAGAGCACGACTCCCCACTTGTGTCATGGTCTGTGGGAGGAAGCAGTTTACCGTGTACTGTAGCTGAGAGCCTGGGGAACGGGTTCCACCCGTAAAATCGAGGGAGCACCAAGGCCGGCGCGGAAGGCAGCTCTCAGCTCACCTCTTGTTTACGCGCCTACTCCCGTTGCCCCGTGTGTGCGTGCAGGCTTGAAGGCAACCCCCTAACTCGAAGGAACAACTCTGCTGAGAACCCGTGCTTCAGCCGAAAGAGCCGTTCCTGAGGGTGCAAGCATTTTGCTGTGGCAATGCGTGAGAGCACTGCAAGGGAGTCCGGAGGCCTTTTCCGAGTGAGACTCAGGCCCTGGCCGAAGGCAGCACACGGCTCCCCACTTGTTTCAGGAAGCTAGCTCTGCGGCCTCACTTTCGCATGGAAGCCTAATCGCTAGCGTTCGAACTCGAAGAGACAACACGGTAGAGAAACCGTGCTTTAGCTGCCATCCACCTCTCTGAGGGAGGAAGCAGTTTCCAGGCTACCGTGGGGGAGAGCCTGGGGAACGGGTTCCTCACGTGAAACCGAGGGAGAGGAAGTCCGGGCCGGAAGGCACCTCTCGACTCAGCTCTTGTTACCTGAAGCTCACCCTTACTGCCCCATGCGTGCCTAGGAATGCTAAGGGCTCCACGCTGATTTGGCAGAAAGAAGCCGGTAAAGAAGCCCGGCTTCAGCTCATTCAATGCCTCTCCACAGGGTGGCAGCCTTTTCAACTCTGCTTCAGGGCAAGCGTGGGGAGTGAGTCCCAGCAGAATTCCGAGGGAGAAAGAAGCATGGGCAGAAGGCACCCCTCGACTCAACTCTTGTTTCGGGAACCTAGGTCGGCTCTCCCGCGTGTGCGGGGGGTCCTAAGGGCCGTCCACCCGACGCAAAGGAGCCACACTGGAGAGAACCCGTGCCTCGGCACAGATCGCCCTTCCTGAGCGTGCACTTCATCTCGTGTGTGTTTCTGTGAACGCATGAGAAATGGAACCCAAACGGAACCCGGAGTGAGAAGCAGGCCTGTAAGGAAGGCTGCTGTCGACTCCGCTGTTGTTTTAGGAGATCCGCCCTGCCCTGCCCTGGGTGCCTGGATGCCTGGTTACCGGGCTACTAACACCAGGAATCAATGCTAGAGAGTTCCTGCGCTTTAGTTAACATTGCCGTTCCTGAAGCCAGAGGAATTTCACAGTGCTCGTGCAGGAGAGACGGGGGAAAGGGTCCCGTCCGTGAAATGGAGCGAGAAACAGGCCGCTGCGGAAGGCCGCTCTCAACTCACCTCTTGTGGAGGAGGCCGGTCCCCTTGCCCCGGGTGTGCCTGCAGGCCTACAGCCAAGCCCCTCAGTCGAAGGAACAAGTGTGTAGAGAATTCCTGCTTCAGCGAAAAGAGGCCTTCCCGAGGCTGGAAGCATGTTGCTGTGTGCATGCGTGAGAGAACGGCAAGGGAGTCCCCAACCATTTTCCGTGGGAGACTCAGGCCCCGGAAGAAGGCCGAGCACGACTCCTCACTGGTGTCATGGTCTGTGGGGGGAAGCAGTTTACTCTGCACTGTGGGTGAGAGCCTGGGGACGGGTTCCATACGTAAACTCGATGGAGAAACAGGCCGGTGCAGAAGGCAGCTGTCAGCTCCCTCCTGGGTTACGGGGCTGGTACCGTTGCCCCGTGTGTGCCTGCAGGCCTAAAGCCAAGCACCTAAGTCGAAGGAACAAGTGCGGAGAGAATTCCTGCTTCAGCGGAAATAGGCCTTCCTGAGGCTGGAAGCGTGTTGCTGTGTGCATGCGTGAGCGCACTGCAACGGAGTCCCAAACCATTTTCCGTGGGAGCCTCAGGCCGCTGCAGAAGGCAGCACACGACTCCCCACGTGTTTCAGGAAGCTAGCCCTGCGGCCCCACTTGTGCACGGAAGTCTAATCGCTTGCGTTCTACCTCGAAGAAACAACAGTGTACAGAAGCCGTGCTTTGGCTACCGTCGACCCCTCTGTGGGAGGAAGCAGTTTATGCTGCAGTGTGGGTGAGGTCCTGGGGGGGGGGGGGGGGGCGGGTTCCATAGGTAAAATCGAGGCAGAACCAGGCCGGCGCAGAAGGCAGCTGTCAACTCACTCCTTGTTTACGAGGCTGGTACCGTTGCCCCGTACGTGTGCCTGCAGGCCTAAAGCCAAGCCCCTGAGTCGAAGGAACAAGTGTGTGGAGAATTCCTGCTTCAGCGAAAAGAGGCCTTCCCGAGGCTGGAAGCATGTTGCTGTGTGCATGCGTGAGAGAACGGCAAGGGAGTCCCCAACCATTTTCCGCGGGAGACTCAGGCCCCGGAAGAAGGCCGAGCACGACTCCCCACTGGTGTCGTGGTCTGTGGGAGGAAGCAGTTCACTCTGCACTGTGGGTGAGAGCCTGCGGACGGGTTCCATTCGTAAACTCGATGGAGAAACAGGCCGGTGCCGAAGGCAGCTGTCAGCTCACTCCTTGTTTACGAGGCTGGTACCGTTGCCCCGTGTGTGCCTGCAGGCCTGAAGCCAAGCACCTAAGTGGAGGGAACAAGTCTGCAGAGAATTCCTGCTTCAGCGAAAAGAGGCCTTCCTGAGGCTGGAAGCATGTTGCTGTGTGCATGCGTGAGAGAACTGCAAGGGAGTCCCAAAACATTTTCCGTGGGAGACTCAGGCCCCGGAAGAAAGCAGAGCACGACTCCCCACTTGTGTCATGGTCTGTGGGAGGAAGCAGTTTACCGTGTACTGTAGCTGAGAGCCTGGGGAACGGGTTCCACCCGTAAAATCGAGGGAGCACCAAGGCCGGCGCGGAAGGCAGCTCTCAGCTCACCTCTTGTTTACGCGCCTACTCCCGTTGCCCCGTGTGTGCGTGCAGGCTTGAAGGCAACCCCCTAACTCGAAGGAACAACTCTGCTGAGAACCCGTGCTTCAGCCGAAAGAGCCGTTCCTGAGGGTGCAAGCATTTTGCTGTGGCAATGCGTGAGAGCACTGCAAGGGAGTCCGGAGGCCTTTTCCGAGTGAGACTCAGGCCCTGGCCGAAGGCAGCACACGGCTCCCCACTTGTTTCAGGAAGCTAGCTCTGCGGCCTCACTTTCGCATGGAAGCCTAATCGCTAGCGTTCGAACTCGAAGAGACAACACGGTAGAGAAACCGTGCTTTAGCTGCCATCCACCTCTCTGAGGGAGGAAGCAGTTTCCAGGCTACCGTGGGGGAGAGCCTGGGGAACGGGTTCCTCACGTGAAACCGAGGGAGAGGAAGTCCGGGCCGGAAGGCACCTCTCGACTCAGCTCTTGTTACCTGAAGCTCACCCTTACTGCCCCATGCGTGCCTAGGAATGCTAAGGGCTCCACGCTGATTTGGCAGAAAGAAGCCGGTAAAGAAGCCCGGCTTCAGCTCATTCAATGCCTCTCCACAGGGTGGCAGCCTTTTCAACTCTGCTTCAGGGCAAGCGTGGGGAGTGAGTCCCAGCAGAATTCCGAGGGAGAAAGAAGCATGGGCAGAAGGCACCCCTCGACTCAACTCTTGTTTCGGGAACCTAGGTCGGCTCTCCCGCGTGTGCGGGGGGTCCTAAGGGCCGTCCACCCGACGCAAAGGAGCCACACTGGAGAGAACCCGTGCCTCGGCACAGATCGCCCTTCCTGAGCGTGCACTTCATCTCGTGTGTGTTTCTGTGAACGCATGAGAAATGGAACCCAAACGGAACCCGGAGTGAGAAGCAGGCCTGTAAGGAAGGCTGCTGTCGACTCCGCTGTTGTTTTAGGAGATCCGCCCTGCCCTGCCCTGGGTGCCTGGATGCCTGGTTACCGGGCTACTAACACCAGGAATCAATGCTAGAGAGTTCCTGCGC
>NW_026992060.1:0-32101 GCF_029215605.1 Mirounga angustirostris | reverse complement strand
AGTGCTCTCACGCATTGCCACAGCAAAATGCTTGCACCCTCAGGAACGGCTCTTTCGGCTGAAGCACGGGTTCTCAGCAGAGTTGTTCCTTCGAGTTAGGGGGTTGCCTTCAAGCCTGCACGCACACACGGGGCAACGGGAGTAGGCGCGTAAACAAGAGGTGAGCTGAGAGCTGCCTTCCGCGCCGGCCTTGGTGCTCCCTCGATTTTACGGGTGGAACCCGTTCCCCAGGCTCTCAGCTACAGTACACGGTAAACTGCTTCCTCCCACAGACCATGACACAAGTGGGGAGTCGTGCTCTGCTTTCTTCCGGGGCCTGAGTCTCCCACGGAAAATGTTTTGGGACTCCCTTGCAGTTCTCTCACGCATGCACACAGCAACATGCTTCCAGCCTCAGGAAGGCCTCTTTTCGCTGAAGCAGGAATTCTCTGCAGACTTGTTCCCTCCACTTAGGTGCTTGGCTTCAGGCCTGCAGGCACACACGGGGCAACGGTACCAGCCTCGTAAACAAGGAGTGAGCTGACAGCTGCCTTCGGCACCGGCCTGTTTCTCCATCGAGTTTACGAATGGAACCCGTCCGCAGGCTCTCACCCACAGTGCAGAGTGAACTGCTTCCTCCCACAGACCACGACACCAGTGGGGAGTCGTGCTCGGCCTTCTTCCGGGGCCTGAGTCTCCCGCGGAAAATGGTTGGGGACTCCCTTGCCGTTCTCTCACGCATGCACACAGCAACATGCTTCCAGCCTCGGGAAGGCCTCTTTTCGCTGAAGCAGGAATTCTCCACACACTTGTTCCTTCGACTCAGGGGCTTGGCTTTAGGCCTGCAGGCACACGTACGGGGCAACGGTACCAGCCTCGTAAACAAGGAGTGAGTCGACAGCTGCCTTCTGCGCCGGCCTGGTTCTGCCTCGATTTTACCTATGGAACCCGCCCCCCCCCCCCCCCCAGGACCTCACCCACACTGCAGCATAAACTGCTTCCTCCCACAGAGGGGTCGACGGTAGCCAAAGCACGGCTTCTGTACACTGTTGTTTCTTCGAGGTAGAACGCAAGCGATTAGACTTCCGTGCACAAGTGGGGCCGCAGGGCTAGCTTCCTGAAACACGTGGGGAGTCGTGTGCTGCCTTCTGCAGCGGCCTGAGGCTCCCACGGAAAATGGTTTGGGACTCCGTTGCAGTGCGCTCACGCATGCACACAGCAACACGCTTCCAGCCTCAGGAAGGCCTATTTCCGCTGAAGCAGGAATTCTCTCCGCACTTGTTCCTTCGACTTAGGTGCTTGGCTTTAGGCCTGCAGGCACACACGGGGCAACGGTACCAGCCCCGTAACCCAGGAGGGAGCTGACAGCTGCCTTCTGCACCGGCCTGTTTCTCCATCGAGTTTACGTATGGAACCCGTCCCCAGGCTCTCACCCACAGTGCAGAGTAAACTGCTTCCCCCCACAGACCATGACACCAGTGAGGAGTCGTGCTCGGCCTTCTTCCGGGGCCTGAGTCTCCCGCGGAAAATGGTTGGGGACTCCCTTGCCGTTCTCTCACGCATGCACACAGCAACATGCTTCCAGCCTCGGGAAGGCCTCTTTTCGCTGAAGCAGGAATTCTCTACACACTTGTTCCTTCGACTGAGGGGCTTGGCTGTAGGCCTGCAGGCACACCCGGGGCAAGGGGACCGGCCTCCTCCACAAGAGGTGAGTTGAGAGCGGCCTTCCGCAGCGGCCTGTTTCTCGCTCCATTTCACGGACGGGACCCTTTCCCCCGTCTCTCCTGCACGAGCACTGTGAAATTCCTCTGGCTTCAGGAACGGCAATGTTAACTAAAGCGCAGGAACTCTCTAGCATTGATTCCTGGTGTTAGTAGCCCGGTAACCAGGCATCCAGGCACCCAGGGCAGGGCAGGGCGGATCTCCTAAAACAACAGCGGAGTCGACAGCAGCCTTCCTTACAGGCCTGCTTCTCACTCCGGGTTCCGTTTGGGTTCCATTTCTCATGCGTTCACAGAAACACACACGAGATGAAGTGCACGCTCAGGAAGGGCGATCTGTGCCGAGGCACGGGTTCTCTCCAGTGTGGCTCCTTTGCGTCGGGTGGACGGCCCTTAGGACCCCCCGCACACGCGGGAGAGCCGACCTAGGTTCCCGAAACAAGAGTTGAGTCGAGGGGTGCCTTCTGCCCATGCTTCTTTCTCCCTCGGAATTCTGCTGGGACTCACTCCCCACGCTTGCCCTGAAGCAGAGTTGAAAAGGCTGCCACCCTGTGGAGAGGCATTGAATGAGCTGAAGCCGGGCTTCTTTACCGGCTTCTTTCTGCCAAATCAGCGTGGAGCCCTTAGCATTCCTAGGCACGCATGGGGCAGTAAGGGTGAGCTTCAGGTAACAAGAGCTGAGTCGAGAGGTGCCTTCCGGCCCGGACTTCCTCTCCCTCGGTTTCACGTGAGGAACCCGTTCCCCAGGCTCTCCCCCACGGTAGCCTGGAAACTGCTTCCTCCCTCAGAGAGGTGGATGGCAGCTAAAGCACGGTTTCTCTACCGTGTTGTCTCTTCGAGTTCGAACGCTAGCGATTAGGCTTCCGTGCGAAAGTGAGGCCGCAGAGCTAGCTTCCTGAAACAAGTGGGGAGCCGTGTGCTGCCTTCGGCCAGGGCCTGAGTCTCACTCGGAAAAGGCCTCCGGACTCCCTTGCAGTGCTCTCACGCATTGCCACAGCAAAATGCTTGCACCCTCAGGAACGGCTCTTTCGGCTGAAGCACGGGTTCTCAGCAGAGTTGTTCCTTCGAGTTAGGGGGTTGCCTTCAAGCCTGCACGCACACACGGGGCAACGGGAGTAGGCGCGTAAACAAGAGGTGAGCTGAGAGCTGCCTTCCGCGCCGGCCTTGGTGCTCCCTCGATTTTACGGGTGGAACCCGTTCCCCAGGCTCTCAGCTACAGTACACGGTAAACTGCTTCCTCCCACAGACCATGACACAAGTGGGGAGTCGTGCTCTGCTTTCTTCCGGGGCCTGAGTCTCCCACGGAAAATGTTTTGGGACTCCCTTGCAGTTCTCTCACGCATGCACACAGCAACATGCTTCCAGCCTCAGGAAGGCCTCTTTTCGCTGAAGCAGGAATTCTCTGCAGACTTGTTCCCTCCACTTAGGTGCTTGGCTTCAGGCCTGCAGGCACACACGGGGCAACGGTACCAGCCTCGTAAACAAGGAGTGAGCTGACAGCTGCCTTCGGCACCGGCCTGTTTCTCCATCGAGTTTACGAATGGAACCCGTCCGCAGGCTCTCACCCACAGTGCAGAGTGAACTGCTTCCTCCCACAGACCACGACACCAGTGGGGAGTCGTGCTCGGCCTTCTTCCGGGGCCTGAGTCTCCCGCGGAAAATGGTTGGGGACTCCCTTGCCGTTCTCTCACGCATGCACACAGCAACATGCTTCCAGCCTCGGGAAGGCCTCTTTTCGCTGAAGCAGGAATTCTCCACACACTTGTTCCTTCGACTCAGGGGCTTGGCTTTAGGCCTGCAGGCACACGTACGGGGCAACGGTACCAGCCTCGTAAACAAGGAGTGAGTCGACAGCTGCCTTCTGCGCCGGCCTGGTTCTGCCTCGATTTTACCTATGGAACCCGCCCCCCCCCCCCCCCCCCAGGACCTCACCCACACTGCAGCATAAACTGCTTCCTCCCACAGAGGGGTCGACGGTAGCCAAAGCACGGCTTCTGTACACTGTTGTTTCTTCGAGGTAGAACGCAAGCGATTAGACTTCCGTGCACAAGTGGGGCCGCAGGGCTAGCTTCCTGAAACACGTGGGGAGTCGTGTGCTGCCTTCTGCAGCGGCCTGAGGCTCCCACGGAAAATGGTTTGGGACTCCGTTGCAGTGCGCTCACGCATGCACACAGCAACACGCTTCCAGCCTCAGGAAGGCCTATTTCCGCTGAAGCAGGAATTCTCTCCGCACTTGTTCCTTCGACTTAGGTGCTTGGCTTTAGGCCTGCAGGCACACACGGGGCAACGGTACCAGCCCCGTAACCCAGGAGGGAGCTGACAGCTGCCTTCTGCACCGGCCTGTTTCTCCATCGAGTTTACGTATGGAACCCGTCCCCAGGCTCTCACCCACAGTGCAGAGTAAACTGCTTCCCCCCACAGACCATGACACCAGTGAGGAGTCGTGCTCGGCCTTCTTCCGGGGCCTGAGTCTCCCACGGAAAATGGTTGGGGACTCCCTTGCCGTTCTCTCACGCATGCACACAGCAACATGCTTCCAGCCTCGGGAAGGCCTCTTTTCGCTGAAGCAGGAATTCTCTACACACTTGTTCCTTCGACTGAGGGGCTTGGCTGTAGGCCTGCAGGCACACCCGGGGCAAGGGGACCGGCCTCCTCCACAAGAGGTGAGTTGAGAGCGGCCTTCCGCAGCGGCCTGTTTCTCGCTCCATTTCACGGACGGGACCCTTTCCCCCGTCTCTCCTGCACGAGCACTGTGAAATTCCTCTGGCTTCAGGAACGGCAATGTTAACTAAAGCGCAGGAACTCTCTAGCATTGATTCCTGGTGTTAGTAGCCCGGTAACCAGGCATCCAGGCACCCAGGGCAGGGCAGGGCGGATCTCCTAAAACAACAGCGGAGTCGACAGCAGCCTTCCTTACAGGCCTGCTTCTCACTCCGGGTTCCGTTTGGGTTCCATTTCTCATGCGTTCACAGAAACACACACGAGATGAAGTGCACGCTCAGGAAGGGCGATCTGTGCCGAGGCACGGGTTCTCTCCAGTGTGGCTCCTTTGCGTCGGGTGGACGGCCCTTAGGACCCCCCGCACACGCGGGAGAGCCGACCTAGGTTCCCGAAACAAGAGTTGAGTCGAGGGGTGCCTTCTGCCCATGCTTCTTTCTCCCTCGGAATTCTGCTGGGACTCACTCCCCACGCTTGCCCTGAAGCAGAGTTGAAAAGGCTGCCACCCTGTGGAGAGGCATTGAATGAGCTGAAGCCGGGCTTCTTTACCGGCTTCTTTCTGCCAAATCAGCGTGGAGCCCTTAGCATTCCTAGGCACGCATGGGGCAGTAAGGGTGAGCTTCAGGTAACAAGAGCTGAGTCGAGAGGTGCCTTCCGGCCCGGACTTCCTCTCCCTCGGTTTCACGTGAGGAACCCGTTCCCCAGGCTCTCCCCCACGGTAGCCTGGAAACTGCTTCCTCCCTCAGAGAGGTGGATGGCAGCTAAAGCACGGTTTCTCTACCGTGTTGTCTCTTCGAGTTCGAACGCTAGCGATTAGGCTTCCGTGCGAAAGTGAGGCCGCAGAGCTAGCTTCCTGAAACAAGTGGGGAGCCGTGTGCTGCCTTCGGCCAGGGCCTGAGTCTCACTCGGAAAAGGCCTCCGGACTCCCTTGCAGTGCTCTCACGCATTGCCACAGCAAAATGCTTGCACCCTCAGGAACGGCTCTTTCGGCTGAAGCACGGGTTCTCAGCAGAGTTGTTCCTTCGAGTTAGGGGGTTGCCTTCAAGCCTGCACGCACACACGGGGCAACGGGAGTAGGCGCGTAAACAAGAGGTGAGCTGAGAGCTGCCTTCCGCGCCGGCCTTGGTGCTCCCTCGATTTTACGGGTGGAACCCGTTCCCCAGGCTCTCAGCTACAGTACACGGTAAACTGCTTCCTCCCACAGACCATGACACAAGTGGGGAGTCGTGCTCTGCTTTCTTCCGGGGCCTGAGTCTCCCACGGAAAATGTTTTGGGACTCCCTTGCAGTTCTCTCACGCATGCACACAGCAACATGCTTCCAGCCTCAGGAAGGCCTCTTTTCGCTGAAGCAGGAATTCTCTGCAGACTTGTTCCCTCCACTTAGGTGCTTGGCTTCAGGCCTGCAGGCACACACGGGGCAACGGTACCAGCCTCGTAAACAAGGAGTGAGCTGACAGCTGCCTTCGGCACCGGCCTGTTTCTCCATCGAGTTTACGAATGGAACCCGTCCGCAGGCTCTCACCCACAGTGCAGAGTGAACTGCTTCCTCCCACAGACCACGACACCAGTGGGGAGTCGTGCTCGGCCTTCTTCCGGGGCCTGAGTCTCCCGCGGAAAATGGTTGGGGACTCCCTTGCCGTTCTCTCACGCATGCACACAGCAACATGCTTCCAGCCTCGGGAAGGCCTCTTTTCGCTGAAGCAGGAATTCTCCACACACTTGTTCCTTCGACTCAGGGGCTTGGCTTTAGGCCTGCAGGCACACGTACGGGGCAACGGTACCAGCCTCGTAAACAAGGAGTGAGTCGACAGCTGCCTTCTGCGCCGGCCTGGTTCTGCCTCGATTTTACCTATGGAACCCGCCCCCCCCCCCCCCCCCCCCAGGACCTCACCCACACTGCAGCATAAACTGCTTCCTCCCACAGAGGGGTCGACGGTAGCCAAAGCACGGCTTCTGTACACTGTTGTTTCTTCGAGGTAGAACGCAAGCGATTAGACTTCCGTGCACAAGTGGGGCCGCAGGGCTAGCTTCCTGAAACACGTGGGGAGTCGTGTGCTGCCTTCTGCAGCGGCCTGAGGCTCCCACGGAAAATGGTTTGGGACTCCGTTGCAGTGCGCTCACGCATGCACACAGCAACACGCTTCCAGCCTCAGGAAGGCCTATTTCCGCTGAAGCAGGAATTCTCTCCGCACTTGTTCCTTCGACTTAGGTGCTTGGCTTTAGGCCTGCAGGCACACACGGGGCAACGGTACCAGCCCCGTAACCCAGGAGGGAGCTGACAGCTGCCTTCTGCACCGGCCTGTTTCTCCATCGAGTTTACGTATGGAACCCGTCCCCAGGCTCTCACCCACAGTGCAGAGTAAACTGCTTCCCCCCACAGACCATGACACCAGTGAGGAGTCGTGCTCGGCCTTCTTCCGGGGCCTGAGTCTCCCACGGAAAATGGTTGGGGACTCCCTTGCCGTTCTCTCACGCATGCACACAGCAACATGCTTCCAGCCTCGGGAAGGCCTCTTTTCGCTGAAGCAGGAATTCTCTACACACTTGTTCCTTCGACTGAGGGGCTTGGCTGTAGGCCTGCAGGCACACCCGGGGCAAGGGGACCGGCCTCCTCCACAAGAGGTGAGTTGAGAGCGGCCTTCCGCAGCGGCCTGTTTCTCGCTCCATTTCACGGACGGGACCCTTTCCCCCGTCTCTCCTGCACGAGCACTGTGAAATTCCTCTGGCTTCAGGAACGGCAATGTTAACTAAAGCGCAGGAACTCTCTAGCATTGATTCCTGGTGTTAGTAGCCCGGTAACCAGGCATCCAGGCACCCAGGGCAGGGCAGGGCGGATCTCCTAAAACAACAGCGGAGTCGACAGCAGCCTTCCTTACAGGCCTGCTTCTCACTCCGGGTTCCGTTTGGGTTCCATTTCTCATGCGTTCACAGAAACACACACGAGATGAAGTGCACGCTCAGGAAGGGCGATCTGTGCCGAGGCACGGGTTCTCTCCAGTGTGGCTCCTTTGCGTCGGGTGGACGGCCCTTAGGACCCCCCGCACACGCGGGAGAGCCGACCTAGGTTCCCGAAACAAGAGTTGAGTCGAGGGGTGCCTTCTGCCCATGCTTCTTTCTCCCTCGGAATTCTGCTGGGACTCACTCCCCACGCTTGCCCTGAAGCAGAGTTGAAAAGGCTGCCACCCTGTGGAGAGGCATTGAATGAGCTGAAGCCGGGCTTCTTTACCGGCTTCTTTCTGCCAAATCAGCGTGGAGCCCTTAGCATTCCTAGGCACGCATGGGGCAGTAAGGGTGAGCTTCAGGTAACAAGAGCTGAGTCGAGAGGTGCCTTCCGGCCCGGACTTCCTCTCCCTCGGTTTCACGTGAGGAACCCGTTCCCCAGGCTCTCCCCCACGGTAGCCTGGAAACTGCTTCCTCCCTCAGAGAGGTGGATGGCAGCTAAAGCACGGTTTCTCTACCGTGTTGTCTCTTCGAGTTCGAACGCTAGCGATTAGGCTTCCGTGCGAAAGTGAGGCCGCAGAGCTAGCTTCCTGAAACAAGTGGGGAGCCGTGTGCTGCCTTCGGCCAGGGCCTGAGTCTCACTCGGAAAAGGCCTCCGGACTCCCTTGCAGTGCTCTCACGCATTGCCACAGCAAAATGCTTGCACCCTCAGGAACGGCTCTTTCGGCTGAAGCACGGGTTCTCAGCAGAGTTGTTCCTTCGAGTTAGGGGGTTGCCTTCAAGCCTGCACGCACACACGGGGCAACGGGAGTAGGCGCGTAAACAAGAGGTGAGCTGAGAGCTGCCTTCCGCGCCGGCCTTGGTGCTCCCTCGATTTTACGGGTGGAACCCGTTCCCCAGGCTCTCAGCTACAGTACACGGTAAACTGCTTCCTCCCACAGACCATGACACAAGTGGGGAGTCGTGCTCTGCTTTCTTCCGGGGCCTGAGTCTCCCACGGAAAATGTTTTGGGACTCCCTTGCAGTTCTCTCACGCATGCACACAGCAACATGCTTCCAGCCTCAGGAAGGCCTCTTTTCGCTGAAGCAGGAATTCTCTGCAGACTTGTTCCCTCCACTTAGGTGCTTGGCTTCAGGCCTGCAGGCACACACGGGGCAACGGTACCAGCCTCGTAAACAAGGAGTGAGCTGACAGCTGCCTTCGGCACCGGCCTGTTTCTCCATCGAGTTTACGAATGGAACCCGTCCGCAGGCTCTCACCCACAGTGCAGAGTGAACTGCTTCCTCCCACAGACCACGACACCAGTGGGGAGTCGTGCTCGGCCTTCTTCCGGGGCCTGAGTCTCCCGCGGAAAATGGTTGGGGACTCCCTTGCCGTTCTCTCACGCATGCACACAGCAACATGCTTCCAGCCTCGGGAAGGCCTCTTTTCGCTGAAGCAGGAATTCTCCACACACTTGTTCCTTCGACTCAGGGGCTTGGCTTTAGGCCTGCAGGCACACGTACGGGGCAACGGTACCAGCCTCGTAAACAAGGAGTGAGTCGACAGCTGCCTTCTGCGCCGGCCTGGTTCTGCCTCGATTTTACCTATGGAACCCGCCCCCCCCCCCCCCCCCAGGACCTCACCCACACTGCAGCATAAACTGCTTCCTCCCACAGAGGGGTCGACGGTAGCCAAAGCACGGCTTCTGTACACTGTTGTTTCTTCGAGGTAGAACGCAAGCGATTAGACTTCCGTGCACAAGTGGGGCCGCAGGGCTAGCTTCCTGAAACACGTGGGGAGTCGTGTGCTGCCTTCTGCAGCGGCCTGAGGCTCCCACGGAAAATGGTTTGGGACTCCGTTGCAGTGCGCTCACGCATGCACACAGCAACACGCTTCCAGCCTCAGGAAGGCCTATTTCCGCTGAAGCAGGAATTCTCTCCGCACTTGTTCCTTCGACTTAGGTGCTTGGCTTTAGGCCTGCAGGCACACACGGGGCAACGGTACCAGCCCCGTAACCCAGGAGGGAGCTGACAGCTGCCTTCTGCACCGGCCTGTTTCTCCATCGAGTTTACGTATGGAACCCGTCCCCAGGCTCTCACCCACAGTGCAGAGTAAACTGCTTCCCCCCACAGACCATGACACCAGTGAGGAGTCGTGCTCGGCCTTCTTCCGGGGCCTGAGTCTCCCGCGGAAAATGGTTGGGGACTCCCTTGCCGTTCTCTCACGCATGCACACAGCAACATGCTTCCAGCCTCGGGAAGGCCTCTTTTCGCTGAAGCAGGAATTCTCTACACACTTGTTCCTTCGACTGAGGGGCTTGGCTGTAGGCCTGCAGGCACACCCGGGGCAAGGGGACCGGCCTCCTCCACAAGAGGTGAGTTGAGAGCGGCCTTCCGCAGCGGCCTGTTTCTCGCTCCATTTCACGGACGGGACCCTTTCCCCCGTCTCTCCTGCACGAGCACTGTGAAATTCCTCTGGCTTCAGGAACGGCAATGTTAACTAAAGCGCAGGAACTCTCTAGCATTGATTCCTGGTGTTAGTAGCCCGGTAACCAGGCATCCAGGCACCCAGGGCAGGGCAGGGCGGATCTCCTAAAACAACAGCGGAGTCGACAGCAGCCTTCCTTACAGGCCTGCTTCTCACTCCGGGTTCCGTTTGGGTTCCATTTCTCATGCGTTCACAGAAACACACACGAGATGAAGTGCACGCTCAGGAAGGGCGATCTGTGCCGAGGCACGGGTTCTCTCCAGTGTGGCTCCTTTGCGTCGGGTGGACGGCCCTTAGGACCCCCCGCACACGCGGGAGAGCCGACCTAGGTTCCCGAAACAAGAGTTGAGTCGAGGGGTGCCTTCTGCCCATGCTTCTTTCTCCCTCGGAATTCTGCTGGGACTCACTCCCCACGCTTGCCCTGAAGCAGAGTTGAAAAGGCTGCCACCCTGTGGAGAGGCATTGAATGAGCTGAAGCCGGGCTTCTTTACCGGCTTCTTTCTGCCAAATCAGCGTGGAGCCCTTAGCATTCCTAGGCACGCATGGGGCAGTAAGGGTGAGCTTCAGGTAACAAGAGCTGAGTCGAGAGGTGCCTTCCGGCCCGGACTTCCTCTCCCTCGGTTTCACGTGAGGAACCCGTTCCCCAGGCTCTCCCCCACGGTAGCCTGGAAACTGCTTCCTCCCTCAGAGAGGTGGATGGCAGCTAAAGCACGGTTTCTCTACCGTGTTGTCTCTTCGAGTTCGAACGCTAGCGATTAGGCTTCCGTGCGAAAGTGAGGCCGCAGAGCTAGCTTCCTGAAACAAGTGGGGAGCCGTGTGCTGCCTTCGGCCAGGGCCTGAGTCTCACTCGGAAAAGGCCTCCGGACTCCCTTGCAGTGCTCTCACGCATTGCCACAGCAAAATGCTTGCACCCTCAGGAACGGCTCTTTCGGCTGAAGCACGGGTTCTCAGCAGAGTTGTTCCTTCGAGTTAGGGGGTTGCCTTCAAGCCTGCACGCACACACGGGGCAACGGGAGTAGGCGCGTAAACAAGAGGTGAGCTGAGAGCTGCCTTCCGCGCCGGCCTTGGTGCTCCCTCGATTTTACGGGTGGAACCCGTTCCCCAGGCTCTCAGCTACAGTACACGGTAAACTGCTTCCTCCCACAGACCATGACACAAGTGGGGAGTCGTGCTCTGCTTTCTTCCGGGGCCTGAGTCTCCCACGGAAAATGTTTTGGGACTCCCTTGCAGTTCTCTCACGCATGCACACAGCAACATGCTTCCAGCCTCAGGAAGGCCTCTTTTCGCTGAAGCAGGAATTCTCTGCAGACTTGTTCCCTCCACTTAGGTGCTTGGCTTCAGGCCTGCAGGCACACACGGGGCAACGGTACCAGCCTCGTAAACAAGGAGTGAGCTGACAGCTGCCTTCGGCACCGGCCTGTTTCTCCATCGAGTTTACGAATGGAACCCGTCCGCAGGCTCTCACCCACAGTGCAGAGTGAACTGCTTCCTCCCACAGACCACGACACCAGTGGGGAGTCGTGCTCGGCCTTCTTCCGGGGCCTGAGTCTCCCGCGGAAAATGGTTGGGGACTCCCTTGCCGTTCTCTCACGCATGCACACAGCAACATGCTTCCAGCCTCGGGAAGGCCTCTTTTCGCTGAAGCAGGAATTCTCCACACACTTGTTCCTTCGACTCAGGGGCTTGGCTTTAGGCCTGCAGGCACACGTACGGGGCAACGGTACCAGCCTCGTAAACAAGGAGTGAGTCGACAGCTGCCTTCTGCGCCGGCCTGGTTCTGCCTCGATTTTACCTATGGAACCCGCCCCCCCCCCCCCCCCCAGGACCTCACCCACACTGCAGCATAAACTGCTTCCTCCCACAGAGGGGTCGACGGTAGCCAAAGCACGGCTTCTGTACACTGTTGTTTCTTCGAGGTAGAACGCAAGCGATTAGACTTCCGTGCACAAGTGGGGCCGCAGGGCTAGCTTCCTGAAACACGTGGGGAGTCGTGTGCTGCCTTCTGCAGCGGCCTGAGGCTCCCACGGAAAATGGTTTGGGACTCCGTTGCAGTGCGCTCACGCATGCACACAGCAACACGCTTCCAGCCTCAGGAAGGCCTATTTCCGCTGAAGCAGGAATTCTCTCCGCACTTGTTCCTTCGACTTAGGTGCTTGGCTTTAGGCCTGCAGGCACACACGGGGCAACGGTACCAGCCCCGTAACCCAGGAGGGAGCTGACAGCTGCCTTCTGCACCGGCCTGTTTCTCCATCGAGTTTACGTATGGAACCCGTCCCCAGGCTCTCACCCACAGTGCAGAGTAAACTGCTTCCCCCCACAGACCATGACACCAGTGAGGAGTCGTGCTCGGCCTTCTTCCGGGGCCTGAGTCTCCCGCGGAAAATGGTTGGGGACTCCCTTGCCGTTCTCTCACGCATGCACACAGCAACATGCTTCCAGCCTCGGGAAGGCCTCTTTTCGCTGAAGCAGGAATTCTCTACACACTTGTTCCTTCGACTGAGGGGCTTGGCTGTAGGCCTGCAGGCACACCCGGGGCAAGGGGACCGGCCTCCTCCACAAGAGGTGAGTTGAGAGCGGCCTTCCGCAGCGGCCTGTTTCTCGCTCCATTTCACGGACGGGACCCTTTCCCCCGTCTCTCCTGCACGAGCACTGTGAAATTCCTCTGGCTTCAGGAACGGCAATGTTAACTAAAGCGCAGGAACTCTCTAGCATTGATTCCTGGTGTTAGTAGCCCGGTAACCAGGCATCCAGGCACCCAGGGCAGGGCAGGGCGGATCTCCTAAAACAACAGCGGAGTCGACAGCAGCCTTCCTTACAGGCCTGCTTCTCACTCCGGGTTCCGTTTGGGTTCCATTTCTCATGCGTTCACAGAAACACACACGAGATGAAGTGCACGCTCAGGAAGGGCGATCTGTGCCGAGGCACGGGTTCTCTCCAGTGTGGCTCCTTTGCGTCGGGTGGACGGCCCTTAGGACCCCCCGCACACGCGGGAGAGCCGACCTAGGTTCCCGAAACAAGAGTTGAGTCGAGGGGTGCCTTCTGCCCATGCTTCTTTCTCCCTCGGAATTCTGCTGGGACTCACTCCCCACGCTTGCCCTGAAGCAGAGTTGAAAAGGCTGCCACCCTGTGGAGAGGCATTGAATGAGCTGAAGCCGGGCTTCTTTACCGGCTTCTTTCTGCCAAATCAGCGTGGAGCCCTTAGCATTCCTAGGCACGCATGGGGCAGTAAGGGTGAGCTTCAGGTAACAAGAGCTGAGTCGAGAGGTGCCTTCCGGCCCGGACTTCCTCTCCCTCGGTTTCACGTGAGGAACCCGTTCCCCAGGCTCTCCCCCACGGTAGCCTGGAAACTGCTTCCTCCCTCAGAGAGGTGGATGGCAGCTAAAGCACGGTTTCTCTACCGTGTTGTCTCTTCGAGTTCGAACGCTAGCGATTAGGCTTCCGTGCGAAAGTGAGGCCGCAGAGCTAGCTTCCTGAAACAAGTGGGGAGCCGTGTGCTGCCTTCGGCCAGGGCCTGAGTCTCACCCGGAAAAGGCCTCCGGACTCCCTTGCAGTGCTCTCACGCATTGCCACAGCAAAATGCTTGCACCCTCAGGAACGGCTCTTTCGGCTGAAGCACGGGTTCTCAGCAGAGTTGTTCCTTCGAGTTAGGGGGTTGCCTTCAAGCCTGCACGCACACACGGGGCAACGGGAGTAGGCGCGTAAACAAGAGGTGAGCTGAGAGCTGCCTTCCGCGCCGGCCTTGGTGCTCCCTCGATTTTACGGGTGGAACCCGTTCCCCAGGCTCTCAGCTACAGTACACGGTAAACTGCTTCCTCCCACAGACCATGACACAAGTGGGGAGTCGTGCTCTGCTTTCTTCCGGGGCCTGAGTCTCCCACGGAAAATGTTTTGGGACTCCCTTGCAGTTCTCTCACGCATGCACACAGCAACATGCTTCCAGCCTCAGGAAGGCCTCTTTTCGCTGAAGCAGGAATTCTCTGCAGACTTGTTCCCTCCACTTAGGTGCTTGGCTTCAGGCCTGCAGGCACACACGGGGCAACGGTACCAGCCTCGTAAACAAGGAGTGAGCTGACAGCTGCCTTCGGCACCGGCCTGTTTCTCCATCGAGTTTACGAATGGAACCCGTCCGCAGGCTCTCACCCACAGTGCAGAGTGAACTGCTTCCTCCCACAGACCACGACACCAGTGGGGAGTCGTGCTCGGCCTTCTTCCGGGGCCTGAGTCTCCCGCGGAAAATGGTTGGGGACTCCCTTGCCGTTCTCTCACGCATGCACACAGCAACATGCTTCCAGCCTCGGGAAGGCCTCTTTTCGCTGAAGCAGGAATTCTCCACACACTTGTTCCTTCGACTCAGGGGCTTGGCTTTAGGCCTGCAGGCACACGTACGGGGCAACGGTACCAGCCTCGTAAACAAGGAGTGAGTCGACAGCTGCCTTCTGCGCCGGCCTGGTTCTGCCTCGATTTTACCTATGGAACCCGCCCCCCCCCCCCCCCCCAGGACCTCACCCACACTGCAGCATAAACTGCTTCCTCCCACAGAGGGGTCGACGGTAGCCAAAGCACGGCTTCTGTACACTGTTGTTTCTTCGAGGTAGAACGCAAGCGATTAGACTTCCGTGCACAAGTGGGGCCGCAGGGCTAGCTTCCTGAAACACGTGGGGAGTCGTGTGCTGCCTTCTGCAGCGGCCTGAGGCTCCCACGGAAAATGGTTTGGGACTCCGTTGCAGTGCGCTCACGCATGCACACAGCAACACGCTTCCAGCCTCAGGAAGGCCTATTTCCGCTGAAGCAGGAATTCTCTCCGCACTTGTTCCTTCGACTTAGGTGCTTGGCTTTAGGCCTGCAGGCACACACGGGGCAACGGTACCAGCCCCGTAACCCAGGAGGGAGCTGACAGCTGCCTTCTGCACCGGCCTGTTTCTCCATCGAGTTTACGTATGGAACCCGTCCCCAGGCTCTCACCCACAGTGCAGAGTAAACTGCTTCCCCCCACAGACCATGACACCAGTGAGGAGTCGTGCTCGGCCTTCTTCCGGGGCCTGAGTCTCCCACGGAAAATGGTTGGGGACTCCCTTGCCGTTCTCTCACGCATGCACACAGCAACATGCTTCCAGCCTCGGGAAGGCCTCTTTTCGCTGAAGCAGGAATTCTCTACACACTTGTTCCTTCGACTGAGGGGCTTGGCTGTAGGCCTGCAGGCACACCCGGGGCAAGGGGACCGGCCTCCTCCACAAGAGGTGAGTTGAGAGCGGCCTTCCGCAGCGGCCTGTTTCTCGCTCCATTTCACGGACGGGACCCTTTCCCCCGTCTCTCCTGCACGAGCACTGTGAAATTCCTCTGGCTTCAGGAACGGCAATGTTAACTAAAGCGCAGGAACTCTCTAGCATTGATTCCTGGTGTTAGTAGCCCGGTAACCAGGCATCCAGGCACCCAGGGCAGGGCAGGGCGGATCTCCTAAAACAACAGCGGAGTCGACAGCAGCCTTCCTTACAGGCCTGCTTCTCACTCCGGGTTCCGTTTGGGTTCCATTTCTCATGCGTTCACAGAAACACACACGAGATGAAGTGCACGCTCAGGAAGGGCGATCTGTGCCGAGGCACGGGTTCTCTCCAGTGTGGCTCCTTTGCGTCGGGTGGACGGCCCTTAGGACCCCCCGCACACGCGGGAGAGCCGACCTAGGTTCCCGAAACAAGAGTTGAGTCGAGGGGTGCCTTCTGCCCATGCTTCTTTCTCCCTCGGAATTCTGCTGGGACTCACTCCCCACGCTTGCCCTGAAGCAGAGTTGAAAAGGCTGCCACCCTGTGGAGAGGCATTGAATGAGCTGAAGCCGGGCTTCTTTACCGGCTTCTTTCTGCCAAATCAGCGTGGAGCCCTTAGCATTCCTAGGCACGCATGGGGCAGTAAGGGTGAGCTTCAGGTAACAAGAGCTGAGTCGAGAGGTGCCTTCCGGCCCGGACTTCCTCTCCCTCGGTTTCACGTGAGGAACCCGTTCCCCAGGCTCTCCCCCACGGTAGCCTGGAAACTGCTTCCTCCCTCAGAGAGGTGGATGGCAGCTAAAGCACGGTTTCTCTACCGTGTTGTCTCTTCGAGTTCGAACGCTAGCGATTAGGCTTCCGTGCGAAAGTGAGGCCGCAGAGCTAGCTTCCTGAAACAAGTGGGGAGCCGTGTGCTGCCTTCGGCCAGGGCCTGAGTCTCACCCGGAAAAGGCCTCCGGACTCCCTTGCAGTGCTCTCACGCATTGCCACAGCAAAATGCTTGCACCCTCAGGAACGGCTCTTTCGGCTGAAGCACGGGTTCTCAGCAGAGTTGTTCCTTCGAGTTAGGGGGTTGCCTTCAAGCCTGCACGCACACACGGGGCAACGGGAGTAGGCGCGTAAACAAGAGGTGAGCTGAGAGCTGCCTTCCGCGCCGGCCTTGGTGCTCCCTCGATTTTACGGGTGGAACCCGTTCCCCAGGCTCTCAGCTACAGTACACGGTAAACTGCTTCCTCCCACAGACCATGACACAAGTGGGGAGTCGTGCTCTGCTTTCTTCCGGGGCCTGAGTCTCCCACGGAAAATGTTTTGGGACTCCCTTGCAGTTCTCTCACGCATGCACACAGCAACATGCTTCCAGCCTCAGGAAGGCCTCTTTTCGCTGAAGCAGGAATTCTCTGCAGACTTGTTCCCTCCACTTAGGTGCTTGGCTTCAGGCCTGCAGGCACACACGGGGCAACGGTACCAGCCTCGTAAACAAGGAGTGAGCTGACAGCTGCCTTCGGCACCGGCCTGTTTCTCCATCGAGTTTACGAATGGAACCCGTCCGCAGGCTCTCACCCACAGTGCAGAGTGAACTGCTTCCTCCCACAGACCACGACACCAGTGGGGAGTCGTGCTCGGCCTTCTTCCGGGGCCTGAGTCTCCCGCGGAAAATGGTTGGGGACTCCCTTGCCGTTCTCTCACGCATGCACACAGCAACATGCTTCCAGCCTCGGGAAGGCCTCTTTTCGCTGAAGCAGGAATTCTCCACACACTTGTTCCTTCGACTCAGGGGCTTGGCTTTAGGCCTGCAGGCACACGTACGGGGCAACGGTACCAGCCTCGTAAACAAGGAGTGAGTCGACAGCTGCCTTCTGCGCCGGCCTGGTTCTGCCTCGATTTTACCTATGGAACCCGCCCCCCCCCCCCCCCCCAGGACCTCACCCACACTGCAGCATAAACTGCTTCCTCCCACAGAGGGGTCGACGGTAGCCAAAGCACGGCTTCTGTACACTGTTGTTTCTTCGAGGTAGAACGCAAGCGATTAGACTTCCGTGCACAAGTGGGGCCGCAGGGCTAGCTTCCTGAAACACGTGGGGAGTCGTGTGCTGCCTTCTGCAGCGGCCTGAGGCTCCCACGGAAAATGGTTTGGGACTCCGTTGCAGTGCGCTCACGCATGCACACAGCAACACGCTTCCAGCCTCAGGAAGGCCTATTTCCGCTGAAGCAGGAATTCTCTCCGCACTTGTTCCTTCGACTTAGGTGCTTGGCTTTAGGCCTGCAGGCACACACGGGGCAACGGTACCAGCCCCGTAACCCAGGAGGGAGCTGACAGCTGCCTTCTGCACCGGCCTGTTTCTCCATCGAGTTTACGTATGGAACCCGTCCCCAGGCTCTCACCCACAGTGCAGAGTAAACTGCTTCCCCCCACAGACCATGACACCAGTGAGGAGTCGTGCTCGGCCTTCTTCCGGGGCCTGAGTCTCCCACGGAAAATGGTTGGGGACTCCCTTGCCGTTCTCTCACGCATGCACACAGCAACATGCTTCCAGCCTCGGGAAGGCCTCTTTTCGCTGAAGCAGGAATTCTCTACACACTTGTTCCTTCGACTGAGGGGCTTGGCTGTAGGCCTGCAGGCACACCCGGGGCAAGGGGACCGGCCTCCTCCACAAGAGGTGAGTTGAGAGCGGCCTTCCGCAGCGGCCTGTTTCTCGCTCCATTTCACGGACGGGACCCTTTCCCCCGTCTCTCCTGCACGAGCACTGTGAAATTCCTCTGGCTTCAGGAACGGCAATGTTAACTAAAGCGCAGGAACTCTCTAGCATTGATTCCTGGTGTTAGTAGCCCGGTAACCAGGCATCCAGGCACCCAGGGCAGGGCAGGGCGGATCTCCTAAAACAACAGCGGAGTCGACAGCAGCCTTCCTTACAGGCCTGCTTCTCACTCCGGGTTCCGTTTGGGTTCCATTTCTCATGCGTTCACAGAAACACACACGAGATGAAGTGCACGCTCAGGAAGGGCGATCTGTGCCGAGGCACGGGTTCTCTCCAGTGTGGCTCCTTTGCGTCGGGTGGACGGCCCTTAGGACCCCCCGCACACGCGGGAGAGCCGACCTAGGTTCCCGAAACAAGAGTTGAGTCGAGGGGTGCCTTCTGCCCATGCTTCTTTCTCCCTCGGAATTCTGCTGGGACTCACTCCCCACGCTTGCCCTGAAGCAGAGTTGAAAAGGCTGCCACCCTGTGGAGAGGCATTGAATGAGCTGAAGCCGGGCTTCTTTACCGGCTTCTTTCTGCCAAATCAGCGTGGAGCCCTTAGCATTCCTAGGCACGCATGGGGCAGTAAGGGTGAGCTTCAGGTAACAAGAGCTGAGTCGAGAGGTGCCTTCCGGCCCGGACTTCCTCTCCCTCGGTTTCACGTGAGGAACCCGTTCCCCAGGCTCTCCCCCACGGTAGCCTGGAAACTGCTTCCTCCCTCAGAGAGGTGGATGGCAGCTAAAGCACGGTTTCTCTACCGTGTTGTCTCTTCGAGTTCGAACGCTAGCGATTAGGCTTCCGTGCGAAAGTGAGGCCGCAGAGCTAGCTTCCTGAAACAAGTGGGGAGCCGTGTGCTGCCTTCGGCCAGGGCCTGAGTCTCACTCGGAAAAGGCCTCCGGACTCCCTTGCAGTGCTCTCACGCATTGCCACAGCAAAATGCTTGCACCCTCAGGAACGGCTCTTTCGGCTGAAGCACGGGTTCTCAGCAGAGTTGTTCCTTCGAGTTAGGGGGTTGCCTTCAAGCCTGCACGCACACACGGGGCAACGGGAGTAGGCGCGTAAACAAGAGGTGAGCTGAGAGCTGCCTTCCGCGCCGGCCTTGGTGCTCCCTCGATTTTACGGGTGGAACCCGTTCCCCAGGCTCTCAGCTACAGTACACGGTAAACTGCTTCCTCCCACAGACCATGACACAAGTGGGGAGTCGTGCTCTGCTTTCTTCCGGGGCCTGAGTCTCCCACGGAAAATGTTTTGGGACTCCCTTGCAGTTCTCTCACGCATGCACACAGCAACATGCTTCCAGCCTCAGGAAGGCCTCTTTTCGCTGAAGCAGGAATTCTCTGCAGACTTGTTCCCTCCACTTAGGTGCTTGGCTTCAGGCCTGCAGGCACACACGGGGCAACGGTACCAGCCTCGTAAACAAGGAGTGAGCTGACAGCTGCCTTCGGCACCGGCCTGTTTCTCCATCGAGTTTACGAATGGAACCCGTCCGCAGGCTCTCACCCACAGTGCAGAGTGAACTGCTTCCTCCCACAGACCACGACACCAGTGGGGAGTCGTGCTCGGCCTTCTTCCGGGGCCTGAGTCTCCCGCGGAAAATGGTTGGGGACTCCCTTGCCGTTCTCTCACGCATGCACACAGCAACATGCTTCCAGCCTCGGGAAGGCCTCTTTTCGCTGAAGCAGGAATTCTCCACACACTTGTTCCTTCGACTCAGGGGCTTGGCTTTAGGCCTGCAGGCACACGTACGGGGCAACGGTACCAGCCTCGTAAACAAGGAGTGAGTCGACAGCTGCCTTCTGCGCCGGCCTGGTTCTGCCTCGATTTTACCTATGGAACCCGCCCCCCCCCCCCCCCCCAGGACCTCACCCACACTGCAGCATAAACTGCTTCCTCCCACAGAGGGGTCGACGGTAGCCAAAGCACGGCTTCTGTACACTGTTGTTTCTTCGAGGTAGAACGCAAGCGATTAGACTTCCGTGCACAAGTGGGGCCGCAGGGCTAGCTTCCTGAAACACGTGGGGAGTCGTGTGCTGCCTTCTGCAGCGGCCTGAGGCTCCCACGGAAAATGGTTTGGGACTCCGTTGCAGTGCGCTCACGCATGCACACAGCAACACGCTTCCAGCCTCAGGAAGGCCTATTTCCGCTGAAGCAGGAATTCTCTCCGCACTTGTTCCTTCGACTTAGGTGCTTGGCTTTAGGCCTGCAGGCACACACGGGGCAACGGTACCAGCCCCGTAACCCAGGAGGGAGCTGACAGCTGCCTTCTGCACCGGCCTGTTTCTCCATCGAGTTTACGTATGGAACCCGTCCCCAGGCTCTCACCCACAGTGCAGAGTAAACTGCTTCCCCCCACAGACCATGACACCAGTGAGGAGTCGTGCTCGGCCTTCTTCCGGGGCCTGAGTCTCCCGCGGAAAATGGTTGGGGACTCCCTTGCCGTTCTCTCACGCATGCACACAGCAACATGCTTCCAGCCTCGGGAAGGCCTCTTTTCGCTGAAGCAGGAATTCTCTACACACTTGTTCCTTCGACTGAGGGGCTTGGCTGTAGGCCTGCAGGCACACCCGGGGCAAGGGGACCGGCCTCCTCCACAAGAGGTGAGTTGAGAGCGGCCTTCCGCAGCGGCCTGTTTCTCGCTCCATTTCACGGACGGGACCCTTTCCCCCGTCTCTCCTGCACGAGCACTGTGAAATTCCTCTGGCTTCAGGAACGGCAATGTTAACTAAAGCGCAGGAACTCTCTAGCATTGATTCCTGGTGTTAGTAGCCCGGTAACCAGGCATCCAGGCACCCAGGGCAGGGCAGGGCGGATCTCCTAAAACAACAGCGGAGTCGACAGCAGCCTTCCTTACAGGCCTGCTTCTCACTCCGGGTTCCGTTTGGGTTCCATTTCTCATGCGTTCACAGAAACACACACGAGATGAAGTGCACGCTCAGGAAGGGCGATCTGTGCCGAGGCACGGGTTCTCTCCAGTGTGGCTCCTTTGCGTCGGGTGGACGGCCCTTAGGACCCCCCGCACACGCGGGAGAGCCGACCTAGGTTCCCGAAACAAGAGTTGAGTCGAGGGGTGCCTTCTGCCCATGCTTCTTTCTCCCTCGGAATTCTGCTGGGACTCACTCCCCACGCTTGCCCTGAAGCAGAGTTGAAAAGGCTGCCACCCTGTGGAGAGGCATTGAATGAGCTGAAGCCGGGCTTCTTTACCGGCTTCTTTCTGCCAAATCAGCGTGGAGCCCTTAGCATTCCTAGGCACGCATGGGGCAGTAAGGGTGAGCTTCAGGTAACAAGAGCTGAGTCGAGAGGTGCCTTCCGGCCCGGACTTCCTCTCCCTCGGTTTCACGTGAGGAACCCGTTCCCCAGGCTCTCCCCCACGGTAGCCTGGAAACTGCTTCCTCCCTCAGAGAGGTGGATGGCAGCTAAAGCACGGTTTCTCTACCGTGTTGTCTCTTCGAGTTCGAACGCTAGCGATTAGGCTTCCGTGCGAAAGTGAGGCCGCAGAGCTAGCTTCCTGAAACAAGTGGGGAGCCGTGTGCTGCCTTCGGCCAGGGCCTGAGTCTCACTCGGAAAAGGCCTCCGGACTCCCTTGCAGTGCTCTCACGCATTGCCACAGCAAAATGCTTGCACCCTCAGGAACGGCTCTTTCGGCTGAAGCACGGGTTCTCAGCAGAGTTGTTCCTTCGAGTTAGGGGGTTGCCTTCAAGCCTGCACGCACACACGGGGCAACGGGAGTAGGCGCGTAAACAAGAGGTGAGCTGAGAGCTGCCTTCCGCGCCGGCCTTGGTGCTCCCTCGATTTTACGGGTGGAACCCGTTCCCCAGGCTCTCAGCTACAGTACACGGTAAACTGCTTCCTCCCACAGACCATGACACAAGTGGGGAGTCGTGCTCTGCTTTCTTCCGGGGCCTGAGTCTCCCACGGAAAATGTTTTGGGACTCCCTTGCAGTTCTCTCACGCATGCACACAGCAACATGCTTCCAGCCTCAGGAAGGCCTCTTTTCGCTGAAGCAGGAATTCTCTGCAGACTTGTTCCCTCCACTTAGGTGCTTGGCTTCAGGCCTGCAGGCACACACGGGGCAACGGTACCAGCCTCGTAAACAAGGAGTGAGCTGACAGCTGCCTTCGGCACCGGCCTGTTTCTCCATCGAGTTTACGAATGGAACCCGTCCGCAGGCTCTCACCCACAGTGCAGAGTGAACTGCTTCCTCCCACAGACCACGACACCAGTGGGGAGTCGTGCTCGGCCTTCTTCCGGGGCCTGAGTCTCCCGCGGAAAATGGTTGGGGACTCCCTTGCCGTTCTCTCACGCATGCACACAGCAACATGCTTCCAGCCTCGGGAAGGCCTCTTTTCGCTGAAGCAGGAATTCTCCACACACTTGTTCCTTCGACTCAGGGGCTTGGCTTTAGGCCTGCAGGCACACGTACGGGGCAACGGTACCAGCCTCGTAAACAAGGAGTGAGTCGACAGCTGCCTTCTGCGCCGGCCTGGTTCTGCCTCGATTTTACCTATGGAACCCGCCCCCCCCCCCCCCCCAGGACCTCACCCACACTGCAGCATAAACTGCTTCCTCCCACAGAGGGGTCGACGGTAGCCAAAGCACGGCTTCTGTACACTGTTGTTTCTTCGAGGTAGAACGCAAGCGATTAGACTTCCGTGCACAAGTGGGGCCGCAGGGCTAGCTTCCTGAAACACGTGGGGAGTCGTGTGCTGCCTTCTGCAGCGGCCTGAGGCTCCCACGGAAAATGGTTTGGGACTCCGTTGCAGTGCGCTCACGCATGCACACAGCAACACGCTTCCAGCCTCAGGAAGGCCTATTTCCGCTGAAGCAGGAATTCTCTCCGCACTTGTTCCTTCGACTTAGGTGCTTGGCTTTAGGCCTGCAGGCACACACGGGGCAACGGTACCAGCCCCGTAACCCAGGAGGGAGCTGACAGCTGCCTTCTGCACCGGCCTGTTTCTCCATCGAGTTTACGTATGGAACCCGTCCCCAGGCTCTCACCCACAGTGCAGAGTAAACTGCTTCCCCCCACAGACCATGACACCAGTGAGGAGTCGTGCTCGGCCTTCTTCCGGGGCCTGAGTCTCCCGCGGAAAATGGTTGGGGACTCCCTTGCCGTTCTCTCACGCATGCACACAGCAACATGCTTCCAGCCTCGGGAAGGCCTCTTTTCGCTGAAGCAGGAATTCTCTACACACTTGTTCCTTCGACTGAGGGGCTTGGCTGTAGGCCTGCAGGCACACCCGGGGCAAGGGGACCGGCCTCCTCCACAAGAGGTGAGTTGAGAGCGGCCTTCCGCAGCGGCCTGTTTCTCGCTCCATTTCACGGACGGGACCCTTTCCCCCGTCTCTCCTGCACGAGCACTGTGAAATTCCTCTGGCTTCAGGAACGGCAATGTTAACTAAAGCGCAGGAACTCTCTAGCATTGATTCCTGGTGTTAGTAGCCCGGTAACCAGGCATCCAGGCACCCAGGGCAGGGCAGGGCGGATCTCCTAAAACAACAGCGGAGTCGACAGCAGCCTTCCTTACAGGCCTGCTTCTCACTCCGGGTTCCGTTTGGGTTCCATTTCTCATGCGTTCACAGAAACACACACGAGATGAAGTGCACGCTCAGGAAGGGCGATCTGTGCCGAGGCACGGGTTCTCTCCAGTGTGGCTCCTTTGCGTCGGGTGGACGGCCCTTAGGACCCCCCGCACACGCGGGAGAGCCGACCTAGGTTCCCGAAACAAGAGTTGAGTCGAGGGGTGCCTTCTGCCCATGCTTCTTTCTCCCTCGGAATTCTGCTGGGACTCACTCCCCACGCTTGCCCTGAAGCAGAGTTGAAAAGGCTGCCACCCTGTGGAGAGGCATTGAATGAGCTGAAGCCGGGCTTCTTTACCGGCTTCTTTCTGCCAAATCAGCGTGGAGCCCTTAGCATTCCTAGGCACGCATGGGGCAGTAAGGGTGAGCTTCAGGTAACAAGAGCTGAGTCGAGAGGTGCCTTCCGGCCCGGACTTCCTCTCCCTCGGTTTCACGTGAGGAACCCGTTCCCCAGGCTCTCCCCCACGGTAGCCTGGAAACTGCTTCCTCCCTCAGAGAGGTGGATGGCAGCTAAAGCACGGTTTCTCTACCGTGTTGTCTCTTCGAGTTCGAACGCTAGCGATTAGGCTTCCGTGCGAAAGTGAGGCCGCAGAGCTAGCTTCCTGAAACAAGTGGGGAGCCGTGTGCTGCCTTCGGCCAGGGCCTGAGTCTCACTCGGAAAAGGCCTCCGGACTCCCTTGCAGTGCTCTCACGCATTGCCACAGCAAAATGCTTGCACCCTCAGGAACGGCTCTTTCGGCTGAAGCACGGGTTCTCAGCAGAGTTGTTCCTTCGAGTTAGGGGGTTGCCTTCAAGCCTGCACGCACACACGGGGCAACGGGAGTAGGCGCGTAAACAAGAGGTGAGCTGAGAGCTGCCTTCCGCGCCGGCCTTGGTGCTCCCTCGATTTTACGGGTGGAACCCGTTCCCCAGGCTCTCAGCTACAGTACACGGTAAACTGCTTCCTCCCACAGACCATGACACAAGTGGGGAGTCGTGCTCTGCTTTCTTCCGGGGCCTGAGTCTCCCACGGAAAATGTTTTGGGACTCCCTTGCAGTTCTCTCACGCATGCACACAGCAACATGCTTCCAGCCTCAGGAAGGCCTCTTTTCGCTGAAGCAGGAATTCTCTGCAGACTTGTTCCCTCCACTTAGGTGCTTGGCTTCAGGCCTGCAGGCACACACGGGGCAACGGTACCAGCCTCGTAAACAAGGAGTGAGCTGACAGCTGCCTTCGGCACCGGCCTGTTTCTCCATCGAGTTTACGAATGGAACCCGTCCGCAGGCTCTCACCCACAGTGCAGAGTGAACTGCTTCCTCCCACAGACCACGACACCAGTGGGGAGTCGTGCTCGGCCTTCTTCCGGGGCCTGAGTCTCCCGCGGAAAATGGTTGGGGACTCCCTTGCCGTTCTCTCACGCATGCACACAGCAACATGCTTCCAGCCTCGGGAAGGCCTCTTTTCGCTGAAGCAGGAATTCTCCACACACTTGTTCCTTCGACTCAGGGGCTTGGCTTTAGGCCTGCAGGCACACGTACGGGGCAACGGTACCAGCCTCGTAAACAAGGAGTGAGTCGACAGCTGCCTTCTGCGCCGGCCTGGTTCTGCCTCGATTTTACCTATGGAACCCGCCCCCCCCCCCCCCCCCAGGACCTCACCCACACTGCAGCATAAACTGCTTCCTCCCACAGAGGGGTCGACGGTAGCCAAAGCACGGCTTCTGTACACTGTTGTTTCTTCGAGGTAGAACGCAAGCGATTAGACTTCCGTGCACAAGTGGGGCCGCAGGGCTAGCTTCCTGAAACACGTGGGGAGTCGTGTGCTGCCTTCTGCAGCGGCCTGAGGCTCCCACGGAAAATGGTTTGGGACTCCGTTGCAGTGCGCTCACGCATGCACACAGCAACACGCTTCCAGCCTCAGGAAGGCCTATTTCCGCTGAAGCAGGAATTCTCTCCGCACTTGTTCCTTCGACTTAGGTGCTTGGCTTTAGGCCTGCAGGCACACACGGGGCAACGGTACCAGCCCCGTAACCCAGGAGGGAGCTGACAGCTGCCTTCTGCACCGGCCTGTTTCTCCATCGAGTTTACGTATGGAACCCGTCCCCAGGCTCTCACCCACAGTGCAGAGTAAACTGCTTCCCCCCACAGACCATGACACCAGTGAGGAGTCGTGCTCGGCCTTCTTCCGGGGCCTGAGTCTCCCACGGAAAATGGTTGGGGACTCCCTTGCCGTTCTCTCACGCATGCACACAGCAACATGCTTCCAGCCTCGGGAAGGCCTCTTTTCGCTGAAGCAGGAATTCTCTACACACTTGTTCCTTCGACTGAGGGGCTTGGCTGTAGGCCTGCAGGCACACCCGGGGCAAGGGGACCGGCCTCCTCCACAAGAGGTGAGTTGAGAGCGGCCTTCCGCAGCGGCCTGTTTCTCGCTCCATTTCACGGACGGGACCCTTTCCCCCGTCTCTCCTGCACGAGCACTGTGAAATTCCTCTGGCTTCAGGAACGGCAATGTTAACTAAAGCGCAGGAACTCTCTAGCATTGATTCCTGGTGTTAGTAGCCCGGTAACCAGGCATCCAGGCACCCAGGGCAGGGCAGGGCGGATCTCCTAAAACAACAGCGGAGTCGACAGCAGCCTTCCTTACAGGCCTGCTTCTCACTCCGGGTTCCGTTTGGGTTCCATTTCTCATGCGTTCACAGAAACACACACGAGATGAAGTGCACGCTCAGGAAGGGCGATCTGTGCCGAGGCACGGGTTCTCTCCAGTGTGGCTCCTTTGCGTCGGGTGGACGGCCCTTAGGACCCCCCGCACACGCGGGAGAGCCGACCTAGGTTCCCGAAACAAGAGTTGAGTCGAGGGGTGCCTTCTGCCCATGCTTCTTTCTCCCTCGGAATTCTGCTGGGACTCACTCCCCACGCTTGCCCTGAAGCAGAGTTGAAAAGGCTGCCACCCTGTGGAGAGGCATTGAATGAGCTGAAGCCGGGCTTCTTTACCGGCTTCTTTCTGCCAAATCAGCGTGGAGCCCTTAGCATTCCTAGGCACGCATGGGGCAGTAAGGGTGAGCTTCAGGTAACAAGAGCTGAGTCGAGAGGTGCCTTCCGGCCCGGACTTCCTCTCCCTCGGTTTCACGTGAGGAACCCGTTCCCCAGGCTCTCCCCCACGGTAGCCTGGAAACTGCTTCCTCCCTCAGAGAGGTGGATGGCAGCTAAAGCACGGTTTCTCTACCGTGTTGTCTCTTCGAGTTCGAACGCTAGCGATTAGGCTTCCGTGCGAAAGTGAGGCCGCAGAGCTAGCTTCCTGAAACAAGTGGGGAGCCGTGTGCTGCCTTCGGCCAGGGCCTGAGTCTCACTCGGAAAAGGCCTCCGGACTCCCTTGCAGTGCTCTCACGCATTGCCACAGCAAAATGCTTGCACCCTCAGGAACGGCTCTTTCGGCTGAAGCACGGGTTCTCAGCAGAGTTGTTCCTTCGAGTTAGGGGGTTGCCTTCAAGCCTGCACGCACACACGGGGCAACGGGAGTAGGCGCGTAAACAAGAGGTGAGCTGAGAGCTGCCTTCCGCGCCGGCCTTGGTGCTCCCTCGATTTTACGGGTGGAACCCGTTCCCCAGGCTCTCAGCTACAGTACACGGTAAACTGCTTCCTCCCACAGACCATGACACAAGTGGGGAGTCGTGCTCTGCTTTCTTCCGGGGCCTGAGTCTCCCACGGAAAATGTTTTGGGACTCCCTTGCAGTTCTCTCACGCATGCACACAGCAACATGCTTCCAGCCTCAGGAAGGCCTCTTTTCGCTGAAGCAGGAATTCTCTGCAGACTTGTTCCCTCCACTTAGGTGCTTGGCTTCAGGCCTGCAGGCACACACGGGGCAACGGTACCAGCCTCGTAAACAAGGAGTGAGCTGACAGCTGCCTTCGGCACCGGCCTGTTTCTCCATCGAGTTTACGAATGGAACCCGTCCGCAGGCTCTCACCCACAGTGCAGAGTGAACTGCTTCCTCCCACAGACCACGACACCAGTGGGGAGTCGTGCTCGGCCTTCTTCCGGGGCCTGAGTCTCCCGCGGAAAATGGTTGGGGACTCCCTTGCCGTTCTCTCACGCATGCACACAGCAACATGCTTCCAGCCTCGGGAAGGCCTCTTTTCGCTGAAGCAGGAATTCTCCACACACTTGTTCCTTCGACTCAGGGGCTTGGCTTTAGGCCTGCAGGCACACGTACGGGGCAACGGTACCAGCCTCGTAAACAAGGAGTGAGTCGACAGCTGCCTTCTGCGCCGGCCTGGTTCTGCCTCGATTTTACCTATGGAACCCGCCCCCCCCCCCCCCCCCAGGACCTCACCCACACTGCAGCATAAACTGCTTCCTCCCACAGAGGGGTCGACGGTAGCCAAAGCACGGCTTCTGTACACTGTTGTTTCTTCGAGGTAGAACGCAAGCGATTAGACTTCCGTGCACAAGTGGGGCCGCAGGGCTAGCTTCCTGAAACACGTGGGGAGTCGTGTGCTGCCTTCTGCAGCGGCCTGAGGCTCCCACGGAAAATGGTTTGGGACTCCGTTGCAGTGCGCTCACGCATGCACACAGCAACACGCTTCCAGCCTCAGGAAGGCCTATTTCCGCTGAAGCAGGAATTCTCTCCGCACTTGTTCCTTCGACTTAGGTGCTTGGCTTTAGGCCTGCAGGCACACACGGGGCAACGGTACCAGCCCCGTAACCCAGGAGGGAGCTGACAGCTGCCTTCTGCACCGGCCTGTTTCTCCATCGAGTTTACGTATGGAACCCGTCCCCAGGCTCTCACCCACAGTGCAGAGTAAACTGCTTCCCCCCACAGACCATGACACCAGTGAGGAGTCGTGCTCGGCCTTCTTCCGGGGCCTGAGTCTCCCGCGGAAAATGGTTGGGGACTCCCTTGCCGTTCTCTCACGCATGCACACAGCAACATGCTTCCAGCCTCGGGAAGGCCTCTTTTCGCTGAAGCAGGAATTCTCTACACACTTGTTCCTTCGACTGAGGGGCTTGGCTGTAGGCCTGCAGGCACACCCGGGGCAAGGGGACCGGCCTCCTCCACAAGAGGTGAGTTGAGAGCGGCCTTCCGCAGCGGCCTGTTTCTCGCTCCATTTCACGGACGGGACCCTTTCCCCCGTCTCTCCTGCACGAGCACTGTGAAATTCCTCTGGCTTCAGGAACGGCAATGTTAACTAAAGCGCAGGAACTCTCTAGCATTGATTCCTGGTGTTAGTAGCCCGGTAACCAGGCATCCAGGCACCCAGGGCAGGGCAGGGCGGATCTCCTAAAACAACAGCGGAGTCGACAGCAGCCTTCCTTACAGGCCTGCTTCTCACTCCGGGTTCCGTTTGGGTTCCATTTCTCATGCGTTCACAGAAACACACACGAGATGAAGTGCACGCTCAGGAAGGGCGATCTGTGCCGAGGCACGGGTTCTCTCCAGTGTGGCTCCTTTGCGTCGGGTGGACGGCCCTTAGGACCCCCCGCACACGCGGGAGAGCCGACCTAGGTTCCCGAAACAAGAGTTGAGTCGAGGGGTGCCTTCTGCCCATGCTTCTTTCTCCCTCGGAATTCTGCTGGGACTCACTCCCCACGCTTGCCCTGAAGCAGAGTTGAAAAGGCTGCCACCCTGTGGAGAGGCATTGAATGAGCTGAAGCCGGGCTTCTTTACCGGCTTCTTTCTGCCAAATCAGCGTGGAGCCCTTAGCATTCCTAGGCACGCATGGGGCAGTAAGGGTGAGCTTCAGGTAACAAGAGCTGAGTCGAGAGGTGCCTTCCGGCCCGGACTTCCTCTCCCTCGGTTTCACGTGAGGAACCCGTTCCCCAGGCTCTCCCCCACGGTAGCCTGGAAACTGCTTCCTCCCTCAGAGAGGTGGATGGCAGCTAAAGCACGGTTTCTCTACCGTGTTGTCTCTTCGAGTTCGAACGCTAGCGATTAGGCTTCCGTGCGAAAGTGAGGCCGCAGAGCTAGCTTCCTGAAACAAGTGGGGAGCCGTGTGCTGCCTTCGGCCAGGGCCTGAGTCTCACCCGGAAAAGGCCTCCGGACTCCCTTGCAGTGCTCTCACGCATTGCCACAGCAAAATGCTTGCACCCTCAGGAACGGCTCTTTCGGCTGAAGCACGGGTTCTCAGCAGAGTTGTTCCTTCGAGTTAGGGGGTTGCCTTCAAGCCTGCACGCACACACGGGGCAACGGGAGTAGGCGCGTAAACAAGAGGTGAGCTGAGAGCTGCCTTCCGCGCCGGCCTTGGTGCTCCCTCGATTTTACGGGTGGAACCCGTTCCCCAGGCTCTCAGCTACAGTACACGGTAAACTGCTTCCTCCCACAGACCATGACACAAGTGGGGAGTCGTGCTCTGCTTTCTTCCGGGGCCTGAGTCTCCCACGGAAAATGTTTTGGGACTCCCTTGCAGTTCTCTCACGCATGCACACAGCAACATGCTTCCAGCCTCAGGAAGGCCTCTTTTCGCTGAAGCAGGAATTCTCTGCAGACTTGTTCCCTCCACTTAGGTGCTTGGCTTCAGGCCTGCAGGCACACACGGGGCAACGGTACCAGCCTCGTAAACAAGGAGTGAGCTGACAGCTGCCTTCGGCACCGGCCTGTTTCTCCATCGAGTTTACGAATGGAACCCGTCCGCAGGCTCTCACCCACAGTGCAGAGTGAACTGCTTCCTCCCACAGACCACGACACCAGTGGGGAGTCGTGCTCGGCCTTCTTCCGGGGCCTGAGTCTCCCGCGGAAAATGGTTGGGGACTCCCTTGCCGTTCTCTCACGCATGCACACAGCAACATGCTTCCAGCCTCGGGAAGGCCTCTTTTCGCTGAAGCAGGAATTCTCCACACACTTGTTCCTTCGACTCAGGGGCTTGGCTTTAGGCCTGCAGGCACACGTACGGGGCAACGGTACCAGCCTCGTAAACAAGGAGTGAGTCGACAGCTGCCTTCTGCGCCGGCCTGGTTCTGCCTCGATTTTACCTATGGAACCCGCCCCCCCCCCCCCCCCAGGACCTCACCCACACTGCAGCATAAACTGCTTCCTCCCACAGAGGGGTCGACGGTAGCCAAAGCACGGCTTCTGTACACTGTTGTTTCTTCGAGGTAGAACGCAAGCGATTAGACTTCCGTGCACAAGTGGGGCCGCAGGGCTAGCTTCCTGAAACACGTGGGGAGTCGTGTGCTGCCTTCTGCAGCGGCCTGAGGCTCCCACGGAAAATGGTTTGGGACTCCGTTGCAGTGCGCTCACGCATGCACACAGCAACACGCTTCCAGCCTCAGGAAGGCCTATTTCCGCTGAAGCAGGAATTCTCTCCGCACTTGTTCCTTCGACTTAGGTGCTTGGCTTTAGGCCTGCAGGCACACACGGGGCAACGGTACCAGCCCCGTAACCCAGGAGGGAGCTGACAGCTGCCTTCTGCACCGGCCTGTTTCTCCATCGAGTTTACGTATGGAACCCGTCCCCAGGCTCTCACCCACAGTGCAGAGTAAACTGCTTCCCCCCACAGACCATGACACCAGTGAGGAGTCGTGCTCGGCCTTCTTCCGGGGCCTGAGTCTCCCGCGGAAAATGGTTGGGGACTCCCTTGCCGTTCTCTCACGCATGCACACAGCAACATGCTTCCAGCCTCGGGAAGGCCTCTTTTCGCTGAAGCAGGAATTCTCTACACACTTGTTCCTTCGACTGAGGGGCTTGGCTGTAGGCCTGCAGGCACACCCGGGGCAAGGGGACCGGCCTCCTCCACAAGAGGTGAGTTGAGAGCGGCCTTCCGCAGCGGCCTGTTTCTCGCTCCATTTCACGGACGGGACCCTTTCCCCCGTCTCTCCTGCACGAGCACTGTGAAATTCCTCTGGCTTCAGGAACGGCAATGTTAACTAAAGCGCAGGAACTCTCTAGCATTGATTCCTGGTGTTAGTAGCCCGGTAACCAGGCATCCAGGCACCCAGGGCAGGGCAGGGCGGATCTCCTAAAACAACAGCGGAGTCGACAGCAGCCTTCCTTACAGGCCTGCTTCTCACTCCGGGTTCCGTTTGGGTTCCATTTCTCATGCGTTCACAGAAACACACACGAGATGAAGTGCACGCTCAGGAAGGGCGATCTGTGCCGAGGCACGGGTTCTCTCCAGTGTGGCTCCTTTGCGTCGGGTGGACGGCCCTTAGGACCCCCCGCACACGCGGGAGAGCCGACCTAGGTTCCCGAAACAAGAGTTGAGTCGAGGGGTGCCTTCTGCCCATGCTTCTTTCTCCCTCGGAATTCTGCTGGGACTCACTCCCCACGCTTGCCCTGAAGCAGAGTTGAAAAGGCTGCCACCCTGTGGAGAGGCATTGAATGAGCTGAAGCCGGGCTTCTTTACCGGCTTCTTTCTGCCAAATCAGCGTGGAGCCCTTAGCATTCCTAGGCACGCATGGGGCAGTAAGGGTGAGCTTCAGGTAACAAGAGCTGAGTCGAGAGGTGCCTTCCGGCCCGGACTTCCTCTCCCTCGGTTTCACGTGAGGAACCCGTTCCCCAGGCTCTCCCCCACGGTAGCCTGGAAACTGCTTCCTCCCTCAGAGAGGTGGATGGCAGCTAAAGCACGGTTTCTCTACCGTGTTGTCTCTTCGAGTTCGAACGCTAGCGATTAGGCTTCCGTGCGAAAGTGAGGCCGCAGAGCTAGCTTCCTGAAACAAGTGGGGAGCCGTGTGCTGCCTTCGGCCAGGGCCTGAGTCTCACCCGGAAAAGGCCTCCGGACTCCCTTGC